>NC_043012.1:33879039-33886539 GCF_006345805.1 Octopus sinensis
GCCCGGAATGAAAAGAAAGTTGATCACATGAGAAAAAGAAAGATGGACGATGGTCACGCGTGAGCAATGAGAAAGAGGGGACGAGAGAGAGACAGATAGAAAAGTGTGAAGGGGAGGAATAAAGGGAATTAGAGAATGGATGAGAGAGAAAATGATAGAGGAACATATTCATTTATTCTATTATTCTTTTACTTGTTTCAGTCAGGCAGCGACCATGCTGGAGCACTACTTTGGTGGGTTTTAGTCAGACAAATCAATCCCAGTGGTCAAGCAATGATGGAGGTCAAACACAGACACAAAGACACACACATAGATACATACATACATACATATATATATATATATATATATATATATATATATATATATATATATATATATATATATGACGGGTTTCTTTCAGTTTCTGTCTACCAAATCCACTCACAAAGCTTTGGTTGGATAAGGCATATGATACTTTCTTTAAACGGTTTGGGAAGTTTTCCACATGCAAGGGAACTCTGAAAAAGCATCTGCAGAAGTTTTGTGAGAGATTTCTTGCAAGGTTTTTATGAGAACAACCAGAAATCAATCTGGGCCTGTTATTGTGTTTGAATCCATCTCATCAACGGCTGATATATTCATCTCCTCAATGGTCGAGTATGTGTCGATGTAATCGATGGTTGCCTCTTTCCCTTGTAGATCTGCAGCGCTGAAAAACTCTTTAGGCTCAGCTACTTACCAGTTTCCCTGTGAAGAGGTGAAGACACTCTGGAACTGTTTATTTAGTACTTCAGTTATTCTCTTGGAGTTTGCAATTAGGAAGCCATCTTCAAACAGTAGCCCTATCTTGGTGGCACTGAGGCAGAGACTCTTTTGCAATCTTGTAGAAAGCTTTGAGATACATTTTTATATCTTCCACTGCTCCCTGGTTTATCTTTCTACACTTTCCTTTTCATGAGAGAGTTTGAGGTTTATGTTCAATTTCTAGATCTCTGTCTCACACACACACACACACACACACTCTCTCTCTCTCTCTCTCTCTTCTCTCTCTCTCTCTCTCTCTCTCTACATATACATATATATATATATATATATATTTTTCATCATCATCATCATTTAACGTCCGCTTTCCATGCTAGCATGGGTTAGACGATTTGACTGAGCTCTGGCGAACCAGACTCCAATCTTGATCTGGCAGAGTTTCTACAGCTGGATGCCCTTCCTAACACCAACCACTACGAGAGTGTAGTGGGTTAGGGCCAGTTTGGTGGTACTGGCAACAGCCACGCCCAACTGGTGCTTTTTACATGCCACCTGCACAGGAGCCAGTCCAGCGGCACTGGCGACGACCTCGCTCGAATATTTTTATATTATATATACAGATTGATATAGATATATATACATATATGTATGTATATGTACATGTGTATGTATATATATATACATGCATATATGTATTTTAAACTGCCATAATGTTCGTCTTGACCTCATGTCATTATCAAGTAGTCTATTTCAACTGAACCAATTTCAACGAATATAACACATTATACATACACGTGTAC
Source organism: Octopus sinensis (assembly GCF_006345805.1). Classification (NCBI taxonomy): domain Eukaryota; kingdom Metazoa; phylum Mollusca; class Cephalopoda; order Octopoda; family Octopodidae; genus Octopus; species Octopus sinensis. The sequence continues at coordinate 33,880,584 of NC_043012.1, forward strand.
GCACACACATGCATCGTTGAAATATTTTTATACGTATACATACATGATATATCTGCATAATATATCATCTACATCATTGACTTCTTTTGACTGCCTCCCACATTAGTAACAGCTCTGTTACTCATTCCCTCCTCTGTCTTACATCCCTTGCATCATAAATTCCTAGAACTTCTCTCTCTCTCCCTTTCCCTCTCTCTTTCTCATCCATACCTCTGTCACCCATATATTTCCATTTCTTTATTGCCCACAAGGGGCTAAACATAGAGGGAACAAACAAGGACAGACAAAGGGATTAAATCGATTACATCGACCATAGTGCGTAACTGGTACTTAATTTATCGACCCCGAGAGGATGAAAGGCAAAGCCAACCTCGGCGGAATTGCAACTCAGAACGTAACGGCAGATGAAATAAATACCTATTTCTTTACTACCCACAGGGGGCTAAACACAGTGAGGACAAACAAGGACAGACACACGGATTAAGTTGTTTATGATGACCCCAGTGTGTAACTGGTACTTATTTAATCGACCCCGAAAGGATGAAAGGCAAAGTCGACCTCGGCGGAATTTGAAGTCAGAACGTAGCAGCAGACGAAATACTGCAAAGCATTTCGCCCGCCGTGCTAACGATTCTGCCAGCTCACCGCCTTCATACCACTCACTGGTACAGCACCTACTTCTTTCCATTCAGCATGTCACCAACTTCATCATTCAGCCTCCCTCACCCAGATCATAACCTATATACAGCGGGCAACATTGGACCACTTGTGCCAAATCCACTCTACCTTCCCCCTCTCTTTCTCCACTGCCTGTCATCCCAACTGCACCCTCTGTGTGTCATCACACTCTTGTTCCAATTCTTTTACACATCCTGGGTTCCGTTATCGCATAATTTCCTGGGTCACGTTGCCTTCTTGTCATCACTCTGTTATCTCTGTTGTTGTCTCGAATATACACAGCTCTCTCGGAATACTGAGTCCTCTTATCTCTCGCCCTCCTCTTTCACAGTCTTCTTATCACTATCATTTATGCCTCTTTCTCTCACATTTCTCAAGCTATAAAGACCACCACTAAGCAAGTAGAAATATAGAGTTGTGAGGAACCTTTAGCGGTGTCAAAGACTTCACTGGACACACAAGAAGTGGGATTGCAGATGGCCTACCAGAGAAGGCACATTGTATATGCCGCAGATGCAACAGAGCAATAAATACTAAGAGCACTCAGAAAATATATATTCTGAAATGTTCAGATGCCTCCCGAGAATTTGTTGATAGAATTTGTTTACCTATTTCTTTACTACCCACAAAGGGCTAAACACAGAGGGGACAAATAAGGACAGACAAACGAATTAAGTCGATTACATCGACCCCAGTGCCTAACTGGTACTTAATTTATCGACCCAGAAAGGATGAAAGGCAAAGTCGACCTCGGCGGAATTGCAACTCAGAACGTAACGGCAGATGAAATACCGCTAAGCATTTCGCCCGGCGTGCTAACGTTTCCGCCAGCTCGCCGCCTCTGAATTTGTTTACCTAGATGACTGAATTAGCAATAGAGGCAAGTATACCAAAAGTGTTGTAACTTGGAAACGGATGAGGATGTGTGACAAGAACATCTGTTGCAAAGAATCTGCTTCAACAAATTCTGACATGTGCAAAGTGAATGTTAAAACATTGATGATGATATTCACATGCACATATATTTATGCATATATCATCATCATCATCATTATTGTCGTTTAACGTCCACTTTCCATGCTGGCATAGGTTAGACGGTTTGAGGAGGCCGCACCAGCCGCCAGTCTAATCTGGCAAAGTTTCTACACCTCGATTCCCTTCCTAACGCCAAGGATGCCCTTCCTAACACATAAACATGTCTCTGGATGCAGGCCTACCTGTTGGGGGTGCTTCTCTCCCCTTTGTAAACATAAGGACATAGGAAATGTGTCAAGGCCGACAGGAAGCGTTGATGCTTCCTAGGGCTAAATAGCGGTGGTGTGATTCCCTTTTCGGGACTGTCACATTAAGTTGACAGTATACAACTGCTCTATCGTTCCACCACTGCTTATATCTCTCTGAGTTATTTAGAAATTTAATATTTCTAATATATATATATATATATATATATATATATACATATATATATATATATTATATATATATATATTATATATATATATATATATATATATATAATATATATATATATATATGTTGTCTTCGTTTGCCGATAAAGGCATTTTTTCCAAATACGCCAGCTAAACTTGTTGTACTGTTTATTAGTCGTAAGACACCTGCTGTTTTTGTCCTGTTTTTACCATTATTGTTTTTTGTATTTTATATTCGTGTGGCATCGTCCGTTTTTCTGTCCCTGTTTCGTATACATTCGATCCTTCTTCCAAGAAATCTAATGCTCGTAGATTAGTTTTTCCTTGGGGCTGGCCGGATCGGAGCGATCTCAAGATTAATCAACCGAAATTGCTACGATGATCCGGTTCTTGACAGAAGATTGAAGGCTTCGAATGTCCCGTTCGTGTTTTTTGTATCGTCTTCTAAATGTTTTACGTTCTTGTCCCAGTTTGTATTTTTCTACATAAAATAATACATATATATATATATATTATATATATATATATATATATATATATTATATATATATATATATATATATATATATATATATTATATATATATATATATGAATAATATATACTGTATATATATATATATATGAATAATATATATATAATATATATATACATACATATATAGGGAAAGTTTACGAAAAAAAACAAAAGACGAAGACAGGTGGTGTACAAAACAAACAGATGTATTAGTATAACGCTCAGGAATAGAAAAAAGTCTTTTAAGTTTCGAGCCTACGCTCTTCTACAGAAAGGTACGCAGAAAAAACAAGGAGAGAAACATACATACATTCATACATACATACATACATACATACATACATACATACATACAGCCGAAATTGCGAGGATGATCCGGTTCTTGACTGAAGATTGAAGGCTTCGAATGCCCCGTCCGTGTTTTTTGTATCGTCTTCTAATGTTTTACGTTCTTGTCCCAGTTTGTATTTTTTTACATATATATATATATATATATATATATATATATATATATATATATTATATATATAAACGGCAGTTTGTCTGTCTGTGTGTCTGTGTGTCTGTCGGGTTGTACCCTCACCCTGACCACGGCTTTCAACCGATTCTGATGAAACTTGACACACACATAGCCCAATGTCATAATTCAAAACTAACGCAGCAAAAACTTTGAAAAGTTCCCCCAGTTCTGAAAATGATCGATAAATTCGACATGGGGTCGAGAATCTAAGCTTTTTATATGCAACACATTTTCTGTCTAGGGGACACAACTCGACCTTTTTATCGCCCAAAGGGACAGCTAGGAACATCGTATACACAGAAGTATTCGAGTGAAGAGAAGATATTGCAACCTGCACATACGCCTTCGTTCCCAAGAGGGAAAGGGCTAGATTGGGATTAGTCGTTGCCTACTAGGGGCTCTTACATACCCGGGCAATGCCGGGCTATGCTGCTAGTATATATATATATATATATATATATATATTATACATATATATATATAATATATATACATATATATATATATATATATATATATATATATATATATATATATATATATATATATATATACTACATATGTGGAAAACCGGTGTGTGTTTGTTTGTGGCGTTGTTAGCTAACTCCTCCTACATCGTTTTATTGATTTTGATGAAACTTGACATGTGAGTATAATTCATATTTGGAAACCTCGTGACATACTTAGATTCTTGAAAAATCGATAATATGGCCCCTGGAAGGGACCTTTATATCAACCTCATATAACAAAATTTTTTAAAACACCCAAGGGAAATAACCCATGCCACCTGCAGAATTTAGCGAAGTGATCAATATTTGATTCTCACGATCAGCTGACCTAATTCTGCATTTCACTACTCAGAGTTTTGAACTGCTAAACATTATTATTGCACTTCCTTAATTTGAATATCTTCAGTCATACATTTCTATACTTACATACTTTTTTGAATGCCCATTACTCCGATAATTCTGCATTTTTAGAGTTATAATTTTTCCATGAAAGTAGATAAATTTTTTATTCCACAGCGTATTTGTAGTGGCTTCATGCAAGCATAGCGTAGATTCGATCTTCGATTGCCAAATTTCACTTCAATAGCGCTTTTCTTATAGTAAAACAATAGTTTTTTTCTGTGAATGCAGTTGTACCTTTCCCAGATGTCTTCGCTAAGCAGAATAATGTCTTTGCCTCTCGCCAACCTCCGACAACCTCTCTCACCAACCTGAGACAATCTTTCTCGCCCACCTCCGAAAACCTCTCTCGCCAACCTCCAACAATCTCTCCCTCTTCCAGCTGACAGTTTTTTTGTACTTTTTTGTGATGGAAAATACACCTTTGTGGCAATTAAACGAAATTTCTTTCTTATATCAGAGTAGTAAGGCATTTCAATAGGACATCTTTACCCCCGGGAATTACCGGGTACACCAGCTAGTACACACACACATATTGTGAAGGTGCATGGCTTAGTGGTTAGGACATTCGGTTCACGATCGGAAGGTCGTGTGTTCAATTACTGGCGACACGTTGTGTCCTTGGGCAAGGCACTTTATTTCACATTGCTCCAGTCCACTCAGCTGGCAAAAATGAATAGCAGCTGTATTTCATAGGGCCAGCCTTGTCACACTACGTATCATGCTGAATCTCCCCGAGAACTATGTTAAGGGTACACGTGTCTGTGGAGTGCTCAGCCACTTGCACATTAATTTCACGAACAAGTTGTTCCGTTGTTTGTATCAGCTGGAATCCTCGTCATCGTAACCGATGGAGTGCTCCATATATATGTATGTATGTATATATATATATATATATATATATATAATAAAATTATATATACATGCATATATGGGTAAAGGACGTCACCAACGGTGTAAATAAAACTTGAAATAGTAATTGTATGTGTGTGTGTGTGTGTATGTACATATATATACATACATGTAAATACACATATAGATATTTATATGTATGTGTGTATGTGTGTGTGTACAGTATTTGCCGGTGTATAAGCCACACCCATCTATAAACCGCAACCCCAATTTAAGGTACGGTAATGAAATTCCAGCTGGATTTGGTTGATGGAAACTGAAAGAAGCCCGTCGTATATATATAAATATATATATATACATGTGTGTGTGTTTGTGTATGTTTGTCCTCCCAAGATTGCTTGACAATCGATGTTGGTGTATTTATGTCCCCACAACTTAGTGGTTCAACAAAAGAGACCGATAGAATAAGCACTAGGCTACTAGAGAATAAGTCCTGAGGTCGATTTGCTTGACTAAGGAGGCGGTACTCCATCATAGCCACAGTCAAATGAATGAAACAAGTAAAATAATATATATATACACACACACATATATGTATTACATACATATGTATATATATATATATGTGTGTGTGTGTATGTATATACACACATATAGATAGATAGATACACAGGAGCTAGCTTAAAAGCTGCCCTATCATATATATATATATATATATATATATATATATATATATATATAGTGGGGTGGGGGAGAATTCACAAAAGACAAAGACAGGTGGTGTAGACAACAAACAGATGTATTAGTTTAACGCTTGGGAAGTGAAAGCGTCTTTAACATTTCGAGCCTACGCTCTTCCACAGAAAGGAACACAGAAAGAAACAGGGACAGAAAATAAATAGTGTGTAGTGGCTAGCGATGTATTATGGTGAATGCCGGACAGAGGGGTCACACAAGAAAGCTAGGAAGAAGGGGAGATAACAAAGTAGTGGTGATCCCAAAATGAAGGTGCATCTGAATGTGTATAAGAGAGCATGTATGTGCACGTGGAA
>NC_043012.1:33891539-34116539 GCF_006345805.1 Octopus sinensis
ACCTTCAAAAAATGGTTCGGATCAACTTCCAGCAATTCCTTCAGTTTGCAACATGCATTCAGTCAAGATTGCTTTTGATCTTCTGTGAGCAAGCAAGGCACAAATTTTACTGCAACTATTTTTTTTCTCATTTGCAATTCCTCACTCAGAATTCATTGGCAGGTGCTCCAGAACACGCCAGCCATACCAACATGTTTGTTAATTGTTTGGTGATAATCCTCCAAGACCAGTTCATGTATTTTCATGTTTTCATTGGTTCAGGCGGTCAACAGTAACCTTGAATGAGGTTAGTCTTCAAGAAATAACTGACCATTCCTAAAGCATGGAAACCACTCATAAACTTGTTTTGCTCATGGCAGTTTCCTTGTAAGCTGTTTGAAGTAGGACAACTGTTTTCATTGCCATTTTCCCCAGAAGAAAACAGAATTTCATGGTAACACACTGTTCTTTCGTTTCAGCCCATTTTCAGCATTTATTGTACCTGTGCATCTTATGCATACAAAGATTAGTCTCCTTGTTAACCTTCCTCTGATATTGCTGCACCTTTAATGTGTCCAATGCTTACACTGCATGCATCTTATGGAGTTTCTACCTACACCTTTTCTACAGATTGAGCAGGGCCATCTACCTGAAGAGATTTGTGATTTGTCTGCCTTCCTACTCACTAAGACTTTGGTTTTTGTTAGGTTAACTCTAAGGCCTTTCCTTCAATTCTAGATCTTGCTTCCATACCTGGAACTTTTCTAGTTCAGGTAGTGATTCAGCTATAAGAAGAAGGTCAACGGCATAGAGGAGCCCCTAGGGGCAGCCTGTCTTAAATTCCTCTGTTATTGCTTGGAGGACTATGATGAACAAGAGGGAGCTGAGCATTGATCTTTGGTGAACCCCTACAAGTACCTTGAATTCTTCACTGTACTTATTGCCAACCTACCTTACTGGTAGCATCTCTGTACATAGCTTGTACAGCTCTCACTAACCATTCATCTGTCCCTAGTTTCCACATTAACCACCAGATAAGGGATTGGGAAACTCTGTCAAAGCATTTCTCCAAGTCAACAAAGGCCAAGAACAGACAATTATCTTTGGCTAGGTAATTTCTCCTGATGACAACAACGATGATGACGACGACAGTGATGACAATGATGATGATGATGCATATCTATATAGAAATGTATTTTTTAAAAAGTACAATAAAGTACAATTATTAAAAAGAGAATATATATATATTTTTTAACTAAGACATAAAAGATTTTTCCAGGCTAGGCTGTGTTTAGGGCTCTCCATGACCCATTCACTTAAACAGTTCTCAAATTCTGATTGAGTGCAATTGAACTGAGGAATCTAATGTTGAAAAAAAAAAGGTATTCCACTTGAAGGTATTCCACTCTACCTCCTGTGTGCCCCATAGCTTACATTGGGCATAGCATATGGAGTTTACATCCGTTCCTTTTCCACATACAGAACACGACCATTTTCCTAACAACACCAAGATTCTGTCTTCTTTTCTACTCATTAACAACTGAATCTTTACCAAGTGTATCTTGGGGCTTCTCGGTTCTAGGTTTAGCTTCCATGCCTGGAATTTCCCTTTTAATTTCTCTATGGATTCAGTTATGTGAAATAAATCCGTAGTTTGCATGGACAGCTTGTCTTAAGCTCTTCTGTGATGGCTTGCAGGATAGGAATGAATAGAAGAGAGCTGAATACTGAGCCTTTGAGAATTCATGGAAGAAGTCCATCTGTCCTTCTGCAACGGCGCTTGTGGTGCTTTGGCCATGCATGTAGGCGTCCGGTGGGTGAACTGAGTCATGATGTCCTTCTCCCAACTCCACTTCCCAACTGGCGGAAGCGCGTGGGCAGGCAGCTGAAGACCTGGGCTACGATGATCAAGGAGGACCTCTCTGTGCTCACGGGTCTGCAGGTGGACGGCCTGCGCGGATGGAACCGTGACTGGCTCGCTATCTCCAATGAACTGGTGCAGGACCGTCGTGCGTGGGCTGCCATGGTTCGAGACGCCTCGAGGGTGATAGAAGAAGCCGACTCAACCCGCCCAGGGTGAATGTCACCACAAGTAAAAGTACAAGTAAGAATACTGAGCCTTAACAGACCCTTGCATTCACATTGAATTTGTAGCTGAAATCCTTTTTGATTCATAATTTACTTACTGCATCTTTGTTCATTGCTTACACATTCCTTACAAGCCATGTGTCTACACCTAGTATCCTTATATATGAGTACATATTCTTTTGTTTGAGAACAATAAACCTTACAAGAATCTGTTTCAATATATATTGTGTCTTATCAAAGGTCAGAAGTAAAGAGATTCTGGAAATTAACAGCATTTATACAAAAGTTTAAAAACTAGAATACAATACTAATGCAATGTTATACACACACACACACAAACCATTTTAAATTGGTAAAAAAGAGAAAAATTATAAATGCATTGTATGAAAGAGAAAACTATTTGAGGAGGGGACTTTTCATACAGAAATTCTATCTGGATTATTATGAAATTAATAGTACATAGTTAAATTCAAGGAGCAATTTTTTTTTTTGGTTGATAGTTATAAGTGGAACATTCCAAACAATTAAACAACCTCCATTTATAAATTATTTATAATCACAGAAAGAAAAAAATATCAGGAGAAAATAACAGACAAATGAATATTGGTAATCAATCAAATTGCCCTGATGAGGGGGTATGAAAACAGACCAATGGATAGATTAACAGACAGATATATTTAATTATTAAATATATTACATTACAAAATTAAAGTTTACAAATAATGAATCCTCCTCAATGTAGAAGGATTAGATATTTTGGATAAGGTGTAGGTGTGGCTGTGGGGTAAAAAGCTTGCTTCCAACAACATGGTTCCAGGTTCAGTCTTGCTGCTTGGTCAAGTATCTTCCACTATCGTCCCAGGCCAATCAAAGCCTTGTGAATGGATTTGGTAAAAGAAGTTTGTCGTGTGCATGTGTGTGTGTTTGTTTGTGTGTGTGTGTGTGTGTGTGTGTGTGGTGTGTGTGTGTGTGTGTGTGTCTTTGTGTTTGTCCAGCCAGTACCACTTGACAACCAGTGTTGGTATGTCTATGGTCTATGTCCATGTAACTTAGCAGTTCAGCAAAAAAAGACTGATAAAACAAATACCAGGCTTAATGAAATGTAAGTACTGGGATTAATTCATTCAACTAAAAATTCTTCAAGGCAGTGCCCCAGCATGGCCACAGTCTAATGACTGAAATAAGTGAAAGAAAAAGATAAAAGAAAGAAGGTAAAACATCTTTTGGCAGTCATAAGGCAACATTGGGTTTGACTTGAAACAGGCCAGGATAAAGATGACCAGAGTATCGTGAATTGCTTTCTGGTACATTTCTGTTGTAAAATAAAATAAATTTATAACTGAGTCAAATGGAAAAGGATGGCATTGTTGCTCTTTCTTAGGGTCTCGAACTAGTGGAGGAACAAAAAAAAATTTTTTTTTAAATCAAATGGAAATTGTAGTTGTGATACCAGTGCCGGTGGCACGTAAAAGAACCATCTGAACCTGGCTGTAGCCAGCGCCGCCTCGACTGGCCTCAATGCCGGTGGCATGTAAAAAGCACCAACTGATCATGGCCGTTGCCAGCCTCCCCTGGCACGTAAAAAGCACCCACTACACTCATGGAGTGGTTGGTATTAGGAAGGGCATCCAGCTGTAGAAACACTGCCAGATCAGACTGGAGCCTGGTGCAGCCTCCTGGCTTCCCAGGCCCCGGTTGGACCGTCCAACCCATGCTAGCATGGAAAGCGGATGTTAAACGATGATGATGATGATGATAAGAAAGGCAATATACCAAGATAATGAGTTATCTTCAGTTCTGAAATTTGTTTCTAACACTTGTAACAGCAGTGCTGGCTTTCAAGATCCTGCTCCGGGCCTCTTCATCAATGTTAACGGTTCCCAATAGAGTATTGTGATGTTGAGCAATCTGTCAACTGCTTGTGGTTATCATCATCGTTTAATGTCCGTTTTCCATACTAGCATGGGTTGGACGGTTCGACCGGGGTCTGGGAAGCCAGGGGCTGCACCGGGCTCCAGTCTGATCTGGCAGTGTTTCTACAGCTGGATGCCCTTCCTAACGCCAACCACTCCTTCAATTTCTGCAATTTCAACCAATCAATGACGTCTATTGATGTTAAAACATTCTGTGCCGTATGAATATGTCCCTCGTTTAAGAAACAGATTGGGTTTATTTACATTTCTGAAAAAAAAAAGTTACCCTCCCCCACCCCTAACCCTAACTAACCCTAACCCTAAAACAGATTGAAATGCAATAGATCGATACTAGGGTCATAATTATGGGTGACAATTTCATATGACACCGCTAGAAAAACCTGCCGTTCAAACCGAAAAGATCCGTCTGAAAATAACGAGATAATCACAGGTGGTTCAAGATGGACTGGACTAGAGAATAACAAAATCTGTAATTAAAACATCGTTTCTGTAGAATGAAGCATTTGATCTTCTACGGCAAAATATGATCTCTACAGAAGCTTGGTAAGGAGTACACTAAAGGCTAGTATATTCCCGTCGTAAGGTGTGCTAGATGTCACTGGAAATTATTGTTGAAGACGCTCTGCTACAGGATTACTAAAATATATTTCGAGAGGCGGCGAGCTGGCAGAAACGTTAGCACGCAGGGCGAAATGCTTAGCGGTATTTCGTCTGTCGTTACGTTCTGAGTTCAAATTCCGCCAAGGTCAACTTTGCCTTTCATCCTTTCGGGGTCGATAAATTAAGTACCAGTTACGCACTGGGGTCCATGTAATCGACTTAATCCCTTTGTCTGTCCTTGTTTGTCCTCTCTGTGTTTAGCCCCTTGTGGGGTAATAAAGAAATATATATTTCAAGGGGTAATAGGAATTCAAATTGAACTGCATCTCTCTTGGAATAAAAATTATGTTTTAAAAACTGCTTGTCTTTTTCTTTTTTCGTCCTAGGGCGGTTTCGTCCTCAGGGGGTTTTCTTTGGGATTTTTTCTTTCTTGGGAATTTTGTCCTAGATTTGAATATAAGATTTAAGGAGAGGTACACTTTGGTTCTACCAGTAGTTAATACTAGACTGTCAACGTACCAACCTTTTTATAATCTCATTCGTCGCCTGTTTCAATCATATTTACTAAAGAAACATCATTCATTCATACGCCTCTGTATTGGCTTACGAATGTATTGTATGAACTAATAACCAAAAGTATTTAGTGTCCCACGAGTGCTTCTTTGAAGCCTGAGCTGAGGAGTGAACAGTTATTCATAAACCACACTATACTGATACTCTAGGATTTATTTCCAACGGCTGATTACACAGGGATTAACTCCAACACTATGTTTAATCCCCTCCTATTAAAATGTAAATCTTTCATCCAAATAATATCATTAGTTGAGAGTGTAAACAAGTACTATAATACAAGAAAGGGTGTGCCTGTCTTTTTCTGTGTCTGAACAACAATAAGAAACATTGTGTCTTTGCTACTAATTAAGATATTAGGCCAACGAACATTATGGATCACCTAACATAGGACCAAAAGTTTGACAAATAGTTAACGTTAAAGGATTTCTAAAAGAAACACTCTATATTATTATTTCGTGTTTATTGCAAATATTTTGAATCTTTTCGCTTTGACCGGCAGATTTTAAAAATAATTTCTTTGTAACTAAACACTTTTAAACTTCGTATACTGGTAGAATGTGTTTATAAAACATCTTTTTCTCTTGGCTTTCTTGAGAAAACTCTGTAGTTTGTAAGCTATTTCTTGTTTATTTTCTTGCATTTTGGCAATATTTTCATTATTTTTCTGAGTTTGAGGAAAACATTCTGAGAGGAGAATCCATGTGTGCCACTAACAGAAAAGTCTAGACTCTCCATAGTTATTGGTTTTTGCCAATTCCATTGTCGTTTCCCTGTGTTCTTGAACTTTTACAATTATTGACTCTGTTCAAAATTGAAATTCGATTCCAAATTAATTCTTTTTTCAAACATTTTATTGATGTTTTAGAAATTTTGTCTAATTCTTCAAACTGGTCAGGGACCCAGACGTTCCTTCAAAACGTCTGGAAATTTTTGTTATATCTGTTGAGAAACGACCGTGCGTAAAGGAGTTGGTGACAGAAATGTTGGATCTTTTCACTTTGACCGGCACAAAATGTTGTTGACAAAGAACAGCAGAAATCGTATTCACCTCAATAGACGTCATTGATTGGTTGAAATTGCTGAAATGCAAGAAATTTAACAAGAAAAAAGCTTACAAACTACAGAATTTTCTCAAGAAAGCCAAGAGAAAAAGATGTTTTATGTAACACATTCTACCAGTATACGAAGTTTAAAAGTTTTTAGTTACAAAGAAATTATTTTTAAAATCTGCCAGTCAAAGCGAAAAGATCCTAATTCTGGGGGGAAAGGAGTAATTAGATGTTTTGTAATACTTTTAATATTTTTTTTTCTTTTCTTCCCATTAAAAATATGTCGCTAAATATAAAGTATAGGCCAACCACAACTTTTCTTTATATTTTAGCAAAATAAATAATTCTTCATTTTATTCCATACAATATTTAACAAAAATAACGTGAGGCTTTCTCTTTAAATCTGAAATGTAAAATTTTGCCGGGTTTGGCAAGGATGGGCGGCTTGAATTCTTTACCATCGCTTTTTTCATAAACAAATTTAATTTATATCTAAATCTATTATACTGATATAACAGCGAGGATCAGTTATGAAAATCGCATTAATCTTAAACCTTAAATTGATTTCACACAAATCAATAGGAATTAAAGTGATTTTTGTTGGATCGGCCTACAATTATTTTAATGTGTTGCCTGACTACAACTACCACGATAATTACTGAATGACACATGAATTCGGGTTGTTATACGGAAAATAAGAGTTGTGTACAGGGAGTTTTGTTTCCAGTCGAGAATTGTAATCAAAGTGTGAAGTTAAAAACATCGAGAAATAATCTATCGCGCTTCTAATACAGACTTTAACCTTTATTTCTTGAGCAAGAAATGTCGATTTTCAGATGATCGGGATATAGTGATGTCTAAGAGCTGAATGTAAACGCTAACCGGTTCCTATTAAAGACCGCCTTCTGGATACTTTTCTAGGAATAAATGGATAAATTTTTTATTCGAAATATGAACAGGAATATATTTTACGAAAGACGAAGAAAAAAATACAGCAAAAAGAAAAGAAAGAAAGAAATCATCTACGCAGCAGGAAGTGCTTCTGTTGGTCGCAACACCACGAGGCTCAACGGAACCTACTGAGGCAAAGCAGCACGGGTGAGGTCATGGAATTGGAAAAGCCAAGCACCCTCACGGACATCATCTGACACCTCGGTAAGGCGAACTGCCAACGATGACAGGTACTTCACTGTTAGCGGTCCTGTCCCTCCAAACGTTTCAAACGCCACGTGTTGGAAGAAATGGTTCACTGCTAAGTCCCGATACTAGTTCTTTACTGGAATGGTACTGGAATAAAGGAAAGGCAAATTTGTCCACAGACAGGGTCGAAGTTAGCGGAATAAGGAAATTAATTTCCTTATTCCGCTAATTTGAAATTGCGTAACTGCAAATGCTTCGGTTATGTTTCTTATATTCTTTATCGAAGACATACCCTTTCTCATTGGAGGAGGACAGGAAACCATATCGCTCTGATATCCTCTTCGTTATCGTTATCGTTTCTATTCTAAAATGTAAAACATATTAAAATTGAAAAAGACCAAAATGCTTGGGATAATTATCTTGGATGAAGAAATGAAAATAACCAATCAAGACGTTGGTTCCAACAACGACCAGAAGAAAACAGTGACCAATTCTATCTAACTTTAAAGACATTAGTAAGTAATTTTGTTTTAATTTTCCCTCTTTCTACTAAATAATTGACCCAGCTGCTTAAATTTCTCCTTCAAAATAAAATACAAAGAAATTTTTAGAACTGAAAGAAATTTTTCTTCTTCTTCTTATGAATAACCATGCCTTTTTAATTAAATTAACAATGTCTTGAAATTTATTTAAAACACAAAAAATATACAAGACTTTATAGTGAGTAATCGAAAAATTAATAACTGTTGAGGAATTGACTCAGAAATATTAAAATATTTCCGTTAAATAATCAATAATATTGATTCTTCACCAATCGATATCATCGATACAGAAACTAAATTTATTTTCCGAAACTTCACTGTTCCCCAACCTCCTTTTGTAAATGTGTCATTTTAATATTTCTGAACATTTTCTCGAAATTGCATGTTTAAACATCAAATAACACAATATATATATTTCTTTACTACCCACACGGGGCTAAAAATAGAGGGGACAAACAAGGTCAGACAAAGGTATTAAGTCGATTATATCGACCCTAGTGTGTAACTGGTACTTAATTTATCGACCCCGAAAGGATGAACGGCAAAGTCGACTTCGGCGGAATTTGAACCCTGAACGCAACGGCAGACGAAATACGGCTACGCATTTCGCCCGGCGTGCTAAAGATTCTAGACGTTGCTAAATGTCGTGCTTTTCAACAGTGTTCCAATTGTGACCCCTGTCCCCTTTCAAACACGATTACTTTGTCTTTCTGAAGCTAAAAGCGCCCTTATGCTTCAACCTGCGTATTTTTTTTAAAGGACGCGTTGTCTAATGTAATCCGGATTATAACTCCGCCTGAAAAATAAAGATAGGATGACTATGGATGAAAAATTACCTTGATTAGAGATTATCTGGGGCTGAACAACAACTAATACAAGCGACAAGTTCGTGTGTGTGTTTACTGCTGTGGACGAAAAATGCTTAAAATAGCAGCTTTCGTCCTCTATAACAAACATTTTAAATAAGAGGCGGGTGGACATGGGTGGCGTGTCGTTAATCATAGGTTTTCTGCATAAAAAGCTGGCGGGCTAAACAACTAATGACAGTCATCATAACCTACGGAGAATTCCATATATGGGCTCTCTCTCACCCTCTCCCTCTGCTAGAAATAGCAGTTAAATCATTACTAAAACACCATCATAGTCACCTGGATCAATGCTGAACAGGGCCAACAACAAAAACAGACTACTGTTCCATCTAGGCGATGATATAACTGCTATTTCTAGTCTATCGAGTGACCACTTAAAACGATCCCTTCTGATTTTTTTGTTATTTTTTTCCCCTATTCGATAAGTTTGGAGAAAGGGGTTGTGTTCATGACGCCTACATAGACTGATGATTAGTTTCAGGCTAAGGGAGGTGGTAACACCAAGAATACCAAGAGGTGGAAAGACAAGTAGGTTGGAGCTATGAGAACAACCAACCCCGAGTAATGATAGAAAAGGCAGTGAAACAAGACAGCACGTCCTTTAATGAGTGAATCCCATTTAGCCAAGTGTTTCTCATTTGGCTGGGGTCTAGGGTACCATGTGCATAACGGCAGTACCATCTTAGATGTGGGAGCAGTATTTTATTGCAGGTCTCGTTTGAGCCTTGCAGAACATTAGCAGCTGAAATAGGAGCTGAAATATTTTCTGTCTCTGAAGAAAAGGGTCAGTCTTTTGGATGCAGTCCTATCATAAAGGTACTTATTGTATTGACCTCAAAAGGATGAAAAGCAAAGTCGACCTTGGTGGGATTTGAACTCAAAACTTTCAAATGAATGAAATACTGCTCAGCATTTTGTCTGCTGTGCTAATGATTCACCCAACCTGCCTTCTTAATAGCAACAATAATAATCCTTTCTACTAAAAGTGCAAAGCCTGAAATTTGGTGGGGAGGGGGGCCTAGTCGATTACATCAACCCCCAGTACTCCACTGGTACTTAATTTATCAACTCCGAAAGGATGAAAGGCAAAGTCGACCTTGGTGGAATTTGAACTCAGAATGCAAAAATAGAGAAATTTCTGCAATGCATTTCGCATGACATGCTAATGATTCTGCCAGCTCACTGCCTTAACAACAACAACAACAACAACAACAATAATAATAATGATGATGATGATGGAAAGTAGACATGGCTTAATGTTGCTTATTCTTTGATGAATGTCTTTAGAATTAAAGAAATATAGAGTAACTGTTAAAAGTACAAAGTACAGATGAAAAGGTAAAAGAAGAAGAAGAGAAGTACAGAGAAGGTTTTTACTCGTTAGACTGTGTTCCATCAACCATGAAATGAAATTCTAAAAAACCTGATTACTTCTCTTTTATACTGTTTCATCATCTTCTCACTGTTGTTTTTCTCTTTCATGTTCTTCATCATCATCAACTTACTTATGCTCAAAAGCATGCTTTTTTTGTGCTAACATTTTCTTGCATCAACTTGCACTTTAAATGTAATGTGTGTTGTATATGGATGTAACATTTATAGGAAGTTATGATGTCTACTAGCACTATGACCTGGCAACGCCGGGTCATAGTGCTATGCATTTACAGCTGCATGCGTGCGCGCATACACATGAGTTCTGTCCAAATCTCCAACCAATCACATACAGCTAGCTGGCATTCAATTGGCGTATCAAGTTTCGGGCATTTTGATTGGGTTTTGGATAGAAAATTCACAAAAAAGTAACTTCTATTGATTTTTTAATGGCTTTGCAGGGTGACTGGGGAAATGTAAAGATGTGCACGACCACCCTTGGACGGTTTTGAATGACCATAGAAAGTGCGAGCCCTCTAACTGAAAAATTGTGGATTTGTACAAAGGACACACAGACAGACATTTTGCCGTTTATATATAGAGAGATGACGTTGGATTTAATTGTTTAGCGTTCAAAGCAACCTAACTGCATTCCGTCAGTTGTGACAATGAGGGTTCCAGTTGATCCGATCAATGGAACAGCCTGCTTGTGAAATTAACGTATAAGTGGCTGAGTACTCCACAGACATGTGTACTCTTAACGTAGTTCTCAGGTAGATTCAATGTGACAGAGAGTGCGACAAGGCTGGCCTTTTGAAATACAGTTACTACTCACTTTTGCCAGCTGAGTTGACTGCAGCAACATGAAATAAAGTGTCTTGCTCAAGAACACAATGTGTGACAGGGAATCAAACTCGTGACCTTGCAATCACGAGCCAAAAACCCGAACCAATAAGCCATATGTCTTCAGAACAACCATATCCAAGGCGTAGGAGTGGCTGTGTGGTAAGTAGCTTGCTTACTGACCACATGGTTCAGGGTTCAGTCCCACTACGTGGCACCTTGGGCAAGTGTCTTCTACTATAGCCTCGGCTTGACCAAAGCCTTGTGAGTGGATTTGGTAGACGGAAACTGAAAGAAGCCCGTCATATATATGTGTCTGTGTTTGTCCTCCCAACATTGCTTGACAACCGATGCTTGTGTGTTTACGTTCCCGTAACTTAGCAGTTCGGCAAAAGAGACCGATAGAATAAGTACTAGGCTTACAAAGAATAAGTCCTGGGGTCGATTTACTCGACTAAAGGTGGTGCTCCACTGACTGAAACAAGTAAAAGAGTAAAAGATATCCTACCTAAATTTTCTACTTGTTTTATGTTCAAACTGGCCAGGTCCAGTCTCTCACACCTACCTTACAATGTCATTCTAAAAGTAAGCAATCACATCATCAAAATCTTGAAGCTAAGAGATAATGCATCATTAATTTAAAACCATGTGTTTGAATAAGTGTTGCATTTAACACAGTAATCTGTTTGCTAAGGGGTTAAATGATGACTGTGAAATCGCTCTCTCTCTAATGGTTCACGAATCTGTTTAAAACATTCTCTCTTTTATCTTTCTCTCACACACACATACATATACATACATACTCTTGTATGCATACACACATTCACAGTCTGTCACACAAACACACTCATGCACACACACTCTATTTCACACACACACAAGACAGACATACAAGACATACACAAGCACAACATTCACACATACATACACAACACAAATATAACACATACAACACACACACACACCACACACACAATACACCTACACGCAATACACACACACACACCATACACACACCTACACACACTCACAACACACACATGCACACAAACTCTCTCACACACGCACTTCATTGAGTTCACAGGGATAAAAACAATTATATCACCAGATTAAATGGTACAAACCACTTTTGGGAACCACTCAACAGCATGCAGCCCTCCTATTGGTTACCAAACTAAAGAGCTTTGGATCCTGTCAAAATTCCAACAGGTTTTTCAGAGATAAAGTAATTTGTCTGCCATCAACTAAAAACTTGAATCATTTCATCAGAAATACTTCAATTATTTCATCAGAAATGTTACAGTAATTTCATTTCCTGGTGTATTTGTTTCAGAGCTCTGTGGTGGTATTTGATCTTGTGCGATTATTCTATAACTATTGTGTCTGGGGATAGTCATTTTCTTTTTGTGCCTTATTATGTAACACACTCACCGGTAAAATTAAGGCACAAAAAGAAAATTACTCTCCCCAGACACAATAGAATATGCTTCAACACACCACACGAACTCGTATAAAAGAATCTTGCAAACCAAATCCAAAAACGAAATATTCTATAACTTTTTGTTTGAAGACTTATCCACTGTTCGCTTCTTGTGTTTGTTCTATGTACTACTGAGCTGTAGTGCACCTGAGCATTGCATACAATAAGTTCATCATTATTACCTCCACCTTAACGAAGGTGGCAGTATTGTTTTCAGTCATATTTGTTTGTTTGATATCTCAAGAACTGCTGGATGGATTCGGATGAAATTTTCAGGGATGTTTGGCCTTGTGACTGGAACAAACTGATTAGATTTTAAGACCGATCCAGTACCAGACAAGGATTCTGGATTATTTTTCCTGTTTTTTTACTTAACTTTTGAGAGCGGCCAGGTTCATTTTTAGTATTCTCGTTTGTGAGAGCAGTCGAGTTTATTTCAGATATTCGCATTTTAAAAATCCTTTCCTGTTAAACATTGAGAGGGATATCAGTGTTGCCTTGGCGGAGGTTTGAACTCTCCGAGTTGCTCGTTATTATTATTTTATCTTTTTACTATGGTGAAAGAGGTGGTGTGGTAAAGGTTGAAACGACTGCAAACTAGCACCTTCTTCTCAGCCACACTCTCATCAACTTTTCCAAATTTCACCTGACCCTATAAATTCTTTGAAAAGCGAATCAGATTAGTAGAAATGGTATGAGTAAACAGACTGCTCTGCACAAATGCCTGCACAAATGTCTGGGAAGAGGCACCTGCCTTCATGTTTAAGGTGATCCAAGTTTTGTGGGGTTTTCCTCAACTTGCCCTTGATAGTGTCCACCCCTCCCCCATTGAGGAATTTTGTTTTTCTTATTTCTTTTTTTTGCATGTAAACCTCACCCACCATGTTTCTACTTTGTCCCTTCACACTGCCCTTGTTTTCTTTGCTCCCTTGTTACTAATAAAGAAGTTGATTACCAGTTGAGTTCAGAGCTCAACTGGTATTTATTAAGGCAGCGAGCTGGCTGAATCATTAGCATGCCAGGCGAAATGCGTAGCCCTATTTCATCTGCCATTACGTTCTGAGTTCAAATTCCGCCGAGGTCGACTTTGCCTTTCATCCTTTCGAGGTCGATAAATTAAGTACCAGTTATGCACTGGTATCAATGTAATCAACTTAATCTGTTTGTCTGTCCTTGTTTGTCCCCTCTGTGTTTAGCCCTTTGTGGGTAATAAAGAAATAGGTATTTCGTCTGCCGTTACATTCTGAGTTCAAATTCCGCTGAGGTCGACTTTGCCTTTCATCCTTTCGGGGTCGATAAATTAAGTACCAGTTACGTACTGGGATCGATGTTATCGACTTAATCCGTTTGTTTGTCCCCTCTGTGTTTAGCCCCTTGTGGGTAGTAAATAAATAGGTATTTATTTTATCAACCCCACAAGAATCAAATTCAGTGGAATTTCAACTCAGAATATGAAATATTGCCAAGTGTTTTGCCCAGCATGTACTAAAGGTTCTGCATGCTTTCGCCACTCTTCCACTATTTTTATATTAATTCATTCCTTCCTGCTATTACTTATTTTACTTACATATGGCAAACAAAGGAAATAAAATGTATATCAATAACAAAAAGACGACCAATTCTGAGTGAAATGTCAGCTTAGATTCTGTCTTCTCCTTTCTGTTTGAATATCTTTAACCCTTTCGTTACTGTATTTATTTTGAGATACTCTGTGTTTCTTTCAATTACTTTAACTATAACAAAGAATTTAGTAAAATAACTTAGTTATCATTAAGCCAGTGTTAGGGACATAAATTGTGACTAAGGTTTGGTGGAAGATTTGAATTCAAAACTTATGGAAACAAGACATTTGTACTAAAGAGCCAGAACCGGTTTCAGCCGGATTGGTAACGTAAGGGTTAAATGTAGTGAAGAAGCCTCACCTAAGCAGTGACATTGAAGTGCTGGTTGCCATGAAAGACATCATTGAGTGACCACCAGAAATAAATACTTTAATTCAGGAAGTGATTGTCAATGACAAAAGAAGGATTGGCAGAGGAGAATTTTCAATTACAGTTAATTGTTACTAAAAACAATTCAGAAAAATCTAGAAGCAGATTATTTTCCATGCTATAATATTCTCTAGAAAGATGTCACCCCCACTTTCCCTATATCCGTCTTAAGGTTTTTATGAATCATTAAAAAATATATCGTAACATTGGAGATGTAACTTGTCTGTCTTGGAAATAACTGAGGTTGTGTGTCAACATTGAAGTAATTCCAAAATTGAAGGAATTCTATTTTAACCATTTAAAGAACACAAAAATCTGTTTAATTCAAATTTCATATATTTTGTGACCTGTCAAAATTTCCATTGTACTACCATGACTTGGTGGCCACTGGCATAGATTTGCTGTGGAACCATGCCAGTAACCAGGTCACTGATGACTGAAAATGGCTCTTCTTTGATGCAGAAAGTTTGGGGAGCCAGAGTGTGATCTGTATAACTTTACTTATTTCTTTACTGCCTACATGGGGCTGCACACAGAGGGGACAAACAAGGACAGACAAACGGATTAAGTCAATTGTATCGACCCCAGTGCGTAACTAGTACTTATTTAATCAACCTCGAAAGGATGAAAGGCAAAGTTGACCTCGGCAGAATTTGAACTCAGAACGTAACAGCAGATGAAATACCTCTAAGCATTTCACCTGGTGTGCTAATGTTTCTGCCAGCTCGCCACCTGTATAACTTTACTATAGTATGAAGTAGAAACTTAGTCCCTATATGATGGCATATAGCAGAGGGACAGCGATTTTCTTTGTTCTCCCCAGATGTGAAATTAGTAACTCCTTCCATTAATAAACTCCAGTATTCTTTAAAAAAAAAAAAAAACAGACTTCATTGGATTAAACACAAAGTGTATTTATAGTAGAACATATATGTATGTGTTACTGCATATAAATACCAATTTTCTATGTATATTATATACACTCACACTTTATATGTACATGTATTATATACTCTCACACTATTTGCTATGTATATATACTGTCAACAGTTTTATATGTATATTATGTAGAAACACTGCCAGATCAGACTGGGCCTGGTGCAGCCTCCTGGCTTCCCAGACCCCAGTTGAACCGTCCAACCCATGCTACCATGGAAAGTGGACATTAAACAATGATGACGATGATGATTATGTATATATACACACATTGTTCTTGTTTGTGTGTGTGTGTGTGTGTGGTGATTGCTGCTTATTGACTGAAGATGCCATCTCCTTTTAAATATCTGTACCCAAACTCTGTACAATCATGCTTGCACAAATGGCAGCTTCTGCAAGTATGGTGACTTTGTGATGGGTTTTCGACCAGCTCTGCACGTACATTTTCTTATATTCTTATTGGCCTCTTCAGACCTCTAGTAGACCTACAAACCGAGTCACAAAATGGAAGCACTTTGTTTCGGTCTTGGAGGGAGTATGTTCTTATATGCATCTTGATTCTTGTCCCCTTCCACGTGACTGTTCACAGCTAACTAATCCAGCAGTTGATAAGAATTGGTGCTTACAGGGAACACCCATGAATCCTCCTTCAAACTCACTTGGTCATTCATGCTTTCAAATAGTCTTTTAGTTTTGCATTTGGACTTCTGTTCTATTCAAATGTTTCACAGCTTTTGTTGATTGTACCAAACCACTTTTTGTCCAACGCAAGCGTTTGCCTTTATCATATCTTTATATCTCTTAATTGCTTGAGAATCCTTGTCTCATCCATCCTAATTAGATGATCCGACTAGCACATTTCATGCAAAATAATGACTTTTTTTCAATGCTGGGTATATTAGTGTTTGCCAGAACGATCATGTCTTGGGTTTTTATCTGCCATTTTATCATTAGTTTGTGCCTTAAACAATCTTTCAAGTGATGCCGTGTGATGGCTCATGTTTCTGAAGAATACAGAAGACAGCTTAAAGCAACTCTCACAGATAGAAAGCTTTGTGGCAAAAGTAATTCCTCCATCCTTCCACATTCATTTTTCAAGATAGCTGAAAGCAGTGATTGCTTTTGCATTCCTTTCATGAATTTCATCATCTATATGTATATATATATGTGTGTGTATACATATATATATATATATATATATATATATGTGTGTGTGTGTGTGTGTGTGCATATATATATATATTATATATATATATATATATGTATATATGTATGTATATATATATATGTATTGTATATATATATGTATATATATATATGTATATATGTATTTGTATATGTATATATGTATTTGTATATATATATATGTATTTGTATATATATATGTATTTGTATATATATATGTATTTGTATATATATGTATATATGTATTTGTATATATATATGTATTTGTATATATATATATATAATGTATTTGTATATACGTATTTGGATATATGTATATATATATATCTGTGAGTGTGTTTGTGTCTTTGTCCATTATCATAAGTTATCTATTAGTATTATTGTGTTTACATACCTGTAACTTAGCACTTTGCCAAAAAGGGGCCGATCAAATAAGTACCAGGTTTAAAACAAAACTATGGACTGGGGTTGATTTGTTCAACTAAAATTCCTCAAGGAAGTGCCCAAGTATGGCCACAGTCTAATGACTGAAGTAAGTAAAAGATATATATATATATTTGTGTGTGTGTGTGTGTATCTGTGTTTATATATTCAGTGGGGTGAGGGTTGTAAATAACGTCAGAGAGCAACGAAGTGGTTTAAAATATCATTATGTCAATTATTTAACCTTTGTTTCATTAAATGTTAATAGGTCTGAGAGGTCTTTCTCTCTTAATTGGTGGACGGTGTTTGAAGTATATTTAGGTTCTGTATGGTTTTAACGAGTGCTCTTTATATACACTTGTTTTATGTGTGTAGAGGGGAGGCAGGAATGGCTGTGTGGTTGAGAAGTTCCTTTTCCAACCACAGAGTTTTGGGTTCAGTCCAATTTTGCACCAGTTTGGACAAGTGTCCAACGAAGCTGGGAGTTGGTGCCAAAAATCAGAGCAATTGTTCTCAAATGGCAGCTGAAAACTTGTGGTCAACAGTTCCTAACCTTGTTTTCATTTTCAGAAACAAATTCTATAGCTCCAGGCCAATCGAAGTCTTATCAGTGGATTTGGCTAACAGAAATTGAAAGAAGCCCATCATATATGTGTATATAGAAAAATGTATGTGTGTATAATTATATATATATCCTCTTAACAAAGTGCTACATGCATTGACACTGTTGTCATTTTTACTGCCAACAAATCAATCCTTGAGTTTGCCCCTTTGAAGATCCCTTACTTGAAGAACAAGTAAGGACTAGCAGTGAAAAGGACATTCTGTTGTAAAACATTATATATATGGTTTTAGGGTCTCAACTCTGTTGCAGTGGGTGGTCTTCTTGAGTACAGCGAAGCAACAGAGGACGGAGATATGTGACACATTTGCTGTACTCACAAAGACTCACCCATCACAAGAGAATCAAGATCCTAAAGACCAAAGGGCCATGCGAAAAGCTCTGGTGATGGTGCCACATAAAAAGCACTCAGTTCATTCTGTAATGTGGTTGGCATTAGAAAGGGCACCCAGTCATAGAAACCAAAGCAACACAGACGGTGGAACCTGGCGTGGCCCCAGGCCTTGCTATTTCCTGTGAAGCCATTCAACCCATGCCTGCATGGAAAAACAGATGTTAAATGATTGATGATGATGATGATCTATATAGGTGCAGGCGTGGCTATGTAATAAAGTTTGCCTTCCAGCCATGTAGTTCTGGGTCCAGTCCCACCAAATGAAATCTTGGGCAAGTGTTTTCTACAATACAGTCTCAGATGAATCAAAACCTTGTGAGTAGATTTGGTAGACAGAAAACCTGAATGAAGCCTGTTGTATATATGTGTATGTGTGTGCGTCATTGTGTCTGTACCCCACCACCACTTGACAACCTGTATTGGTTTGTTTACATCCCTGTAACTCAATGCTTCGGCAAAAAGAAACCAATAGAGCAATTAGAGGAGAAAGGGAGTGGGCACCAAACCTTTCAAGGTGATGCTCCAGCATGGCCACAGTCTAATAACTGAAAGATGGACTGTGTCAGAGTTTTGTGATCAGAAGACCAAATCCAAGAGCAAAGGAACAAATTGTCAGTGAAAGGTAAAATAAGATCCTGCAGGATTGCAGAGGTTGCACCTGCACCTAGTTTGGTGTGGTGACTGCTTTGATGGTGAGGGAGAAGAATGTGCAAGAGTATGGGTTGGACAGTTCTTGATAGTACCAATGCTGCTTTGCCCTGCTGGGAGGAAAGTCCTGAAATCATGATTTTTCAGTCAACGACTGGTGATGGGAGAGTACTGTGCAATGAAAACTGTATGTATGATAGTGTGTGTGTGTGTGTGCGCGTGCACATGCGCATTTATAATTAACGATGAGAATAACATGGAAACTAAGCAAGGTGTCGTTGTAAGCAGAGCTGGCACTAGGAAGTGTGAGGCTCAATTTGAGGATTGTCAGTGGAGCCCTCTACTCTACAAAAGCTAGAGGTTTTATGCCCCATGTAGTACACCGGTCTCAGCCAAAAAGCATTGAGGCTCCACCATTAGTCACAATGATATACTAAAAATTTATCATAGTGTCCTCTGCTCCAGCATGTGCACAAAGCCCTCTCTTGGTGCAGGACCCAACTTGAACAAATGTCGGATCTTTTCGGCTTAACCGGCAGATTTTTTAAATAATTTCTTTGTAACTAAACTGGTAGAATGTGTTACATAAAACATCTTTTTCTCTTGGCTTTCTTGAGAAAATTCTGTAGTTTGTAAGCTATTTGTTGTTTAATTTCTTGCATTTCAGCAATTTCAACCAATCAATGATGACTGTTGAGGTGAATACGATTTCTCCGGATCTTTGTCAACAACAATTATTTGCGCTGTCATATGAATTTGCCACTATTATTTACAAATAGCTTACAAACTACAAAATTTTCTCAAGAAAGCCAAGAGAAAAAGATGTTTTATGTAACACATTCTACCAGTATACGAAGTTTAAAAGTGTTTAGTTACAAAGAAATTATTTTTAAAATCTGCCGGTCAAAGCGAAAAGATCCCAAATGTCTAAATGGTTTGAAACTGGCTCTGGTTGTAAGTTTGGTATCCAATGAGAGACTAAGTTGAAGAGTTTTCGAAATTTTAAGCTTAAACTCTTCTTCTGAAAGTTAAATAAAAGGAAATAAAAAATGGGAGCAGCTGAGAAAAACATGTTGGTCTTTGGCAAATGAATAGGAGTGACTGAAAGGATTGATGTTTCATGGGATGGTAACTGTATAAATTATGTATGTATGTGTGTGTGTATGCATGTGTAGTTTTAGTGGAAGTCATAATGTGTGTGTGTGTGTGTGTATTTCTCAGTTCTTGTTATTTATAGTGTTTGTTTTTGTGTGTGTAATATCATAATCATTGTTAAGGCAGCGAGCTGGCAGAACCATTGGCCTGCCAGGCAAAATGCTTAGTGGCACTTCATTCTGATTTTCAAATTCTGTCAAGGTCGACTTTGCCTTTCATCCTGCCATAGTTAAAATAAGTACCAGTTGAACATTGGAGTCGGATGTAATTGACCTACACATTCCCCTGAAATTGCTAGCTTTGTGCCAAAATTTGAAACCAATATCATCACCATTATTTTAAAATCCACTTTTCCATTCTTATTCTTGCAGGCAGTGGTCAGATGAATTCCTTGAGACAGATTTTCTACAGCTATTGTCTCTTTCTGTTGTCAATTCTCATCTGTCTCTAAGCTAATATTTTACCAAGTCCTTCAAATATGAACAGTTCATTGGCTGTCATATGTTTTCATGGAAGATAGAAAATGAATAAAAACCATTTTTGTATGAATGTCAAGTTTATTCACAGTCACCATGTGATGTCAGGAGATACAGTCACACACACACACACACCACACACACACACACACACACACACACACACACACACACAGGAAAAGCTTCTTTCACTTTCTATCTACCAAATTCACTCACAAGGATTTGGTTGGTCTGGGATTGTATAAGAAGCTTGTTCAAAATAGCATGCAGTGGGACTGAACCCCCCCCCCCAACCAAACAGTTGCACAGCAAATTTCTAACCATAGTCATGCTTTTATACACACACACACACACACACCACACACACACACACACTTTCCTGTATTCACACAGAACTACATTTTCCAGTATGTTCTTCTTCCCTTTAGGATGATACACATTGATTTGAGGGAAATTTGGCTGCTGCTTCTTGCAGGTAGACTGCTCCTGCAAAAGCTTTCCCTTCTTGATTCAGAGTAAACTTTATTGTTATGTAGTCCAAGATGAGCCAAAGTCAAACAAAACTGTGATGAGAGGTGTGCCATTCATGACAACCTATTCATTTGTATATAGGGGAATCTCTTGTTCAGGTGTGTATTGTGTTGGAGTTTTAGCTACTATTCTCAGCAGGTGAGGCAATCCTGTTTCAGCCAATGAACAATTTCCCCTATAACACTCCTCTTCCTCAAACTTTTTTGTATATTCTGTGTGGGTGGCTGAAGAAACAGGTAGAAGGGAGATTTCAGTTACATATCAACATGATAAAAGCAGGAGTGGCTGTGTGGTAAAGTAGCTTGCTTACGAACCACATGGTTCTGGGTTCAGTTCCACTGCGTAGTACCATAGGCAAGTGTCTTCTACTATAGCCTCGGGCTGACCAAAGCCTTGTGAGTGGATCTGGAAGACGGAAACTGAAAGAAGCCCATCGTATATGTGTGTGTGTATATGTTTGTTTGTGTGTCTGTGTTTGTCCCCCCAACATCGCTTGACAACCGATGCTGGTGTGTTTACGTCCCTGTAACTTATCGGTTCAGTAAAAGAGACCAATAGAATAAGTACTAGGCTTACAAAGAATAAGTCCTGGGGTCGATTTGCTCGACATGGCCGCAGTCAAATGACTGAAACAAGTAAAAGAGTAAAAGCAGTATTATTAGATTTGAGTAGGGGGTGAGAGAATTGCTACAATTAGAAATAGAATGCCTTGAATTTGTGGGTTCAAATCCTGTGGAAGCCAGCATTGTCTTTCTTCCTTCTAAGGTCAATGGAAGAAAAGACAGTAATACATTTTAGTAGATTAATAAACTGTTCCCAACAATTCTTGACCTTCAGACAATCTTCCTTATCAAACAGACATTAAGATATTTCATATTTTAAGGATTGGACTTAAGAGGCTTCAGTACTATAAAGGAAGGAACATTGTGCCGTTAATTGCTGCCGGCTCTAAACACAGGCCCACATACTCTTGAACACAGACAGACCAATTTCTAAATTTACTCTCTCGGATTAATCGCTGAAAATACTAAGGAAATGAAACCACTTCAGTCTTTAACGTCATCAATTCCTCTCCATCTAATTCTCAAACTCCCCCTCATTCTCTCTTTACACACACACACACACACGTATACATAATTTATATGAGTGTATGTGTGTCTAATTATGGACATGTATATGTATGTATATATACATATTTGTATACAAGTATATGTATGTAAGTATATGTACTAGTGTCTGTATTATATGTGTGTGTGCATGTATCTATCTGTCTATCCAGCCATCCACCGACCAGCACAGCAGATATTAAGGTCACTCCTCAACCTTGAGGTTTTAGGCTCAGTTCCACTGTAATGCACCTTTGGCAAGTGTCTTCTACTATAGTTCCAGGTTGACCAAAGCCTTGTGAGTAGACTGGAAAATAAAAACTGAAAGAAACTTACCATATATATATATAGAGGGAGAGTTTACGAAAAAAACAAAAGACGAAGACAGGGGTGGTGTACAAAACGAACAGATGTATTAGTATAACCTCAGGAATAGAAAAAGTCTTTTACGTTCGAGCCTACACACTTCTACAGAAAGGGACACAGAAAAAACAAGGAGAGAAAAAAATGTGTGTAGTGGCTAATGATCTATCATGGCGACACACATATATATCATCATTATCCTCATTTAATGTCTGTTTTCCATGCTGGCATGATTTGACAGGAGCTGACCAGGCTGAAAGGCTAAAGGGCTCCCTGTCTGTTTTAGCATGGTTTCTATGACTGGATTAATAAGTTAACTTCTTAACTACACAGCCATGCAAGTACATATATAGATATGTGCACATACACACATACATGTCTCACTGCATGTAGCAACACACTTTGTATACAAGTATTCTAGACTCTTCCCTTCACCTTGAATGAGAAGGTTTGTTGTCAGCAGAGGTATTAGCTCCATTTTGTCCTTATTGTGACTATCACACCTCATATGTCCACATTATCTATAAACACACACAGTTCTCAATTGTTATGGTTCTGTACCGCCCAGTTGTACACAAGTTGTCTCACAGTTATGTTTAATTATGTAATGTATAATGAAATTCTACATGTAATAAATAGATATTTGTGACACCTAAATAGATATAATTTAGGGAAGAGGTAGACCCAGGAAGACCTGGGATGAAGTGGTGAAGCATGACCTTTGAACATTAGGCCTCATCGAGGCAATGACTAGTGACCGAGACTTTTGGAAATATGCTTTGCTTGAGAAGACCCGGCAAGCCAAATTAGACCATAACCAGCCCACTTATGCGTACCTTTCCTTCATTGGACACTAAACTCTACTTGCGAAGACCTATTGAGGCAAGTGAAATCAAAATCAAATTTGATGACTGGCATCTGTTCTAGTGGAATGCTAAGAGCACCATCTGAGTGTGATCGTTGCCAGAGCGGCTAACTGGCTTCTGTGCTGATGGCACGTAAAAAGCATCATTTGAGTGTGGCTGTTTGCCAGTACTGCCTGACTGGCCCTCATGCCGGTGGCGCATAAAGGCACCCACTACGCTCTCGGAGTGGTTGGCATTAGGAAGGGCATTCAGCTGTAGAAACTCTGCCAGACCAAGATTGGAGCCTGGTGCAGCCGTCTGGTTCGCCAGCCCTCAGTCAGACCATCCGACCCATGCTAGCATGTAAAACGGATGTTAAACAACAACAATGATGATGATTAAATATTGCATATAGCAAATAACTGTGTAGATATTATCTAAATGTATGTGAACATATATAGGTATATGTCATACATATAACTACATATAGAAAACCTGTGTAATATGAAGATAGAGCATGACCTACAACTGTTTTTAATCTTCAGTTTTGATTTTTAATTGATTTGTTTTTATATCTCTGAAAATTAAATATCTTCTCCTTAACCCCCTCTCCCCACCTTGTTACCTCTAACTAATGGGAAAAACCATTATGTGGTTGCTCAACATGATAGTGATAGCAACCAAATCTCCCTCAAATCACACTCTAATCGTCGTCGTTTAACGTCCACTTTCCATGCTAGCATGGGTTGGACAATTTTGACTGAGGGCTGGCGAACCAGATGGCTGCACCAGGCTTCAATCTTGATTTGGCAGAGTTTCTACAGCTGGATACCCTTCCTAACGCCAACAACTCCGAGAGTGTAGTGGGTGCTTTTACATGCCACTGGCACAGGGTCAGTCAAGCAGTACTGGCAACGACCTCGCTCGAATTTTTTTACACATGCCACCGGCACAGGTGCCAGTAAGGCGATGCTGGTAATGATCACGCTCGAATGGTGCCCTTTTACGTGCCACGGGTACGGAAGCCAGTTAGCCGCTCTGGCAACGATCACGCTCGGATGGTGCTCTAATGTCTCAAAAACATATTTTGAGATACATTTGATAATCTAGTTTCGTATGTGGTTGATGGCAGCGCCACCCTGACTGGCTTCCGTGCCGGTGGCACGTAAAAAGCACCCACTACACTCACAGAGTGGTTGGCGTTAGGAAAGGCATCCAGCTGTAGAAACACTGCCAGATTAGACT
Organism: Octopus sinensis; assembly: GCF_006345805.1. Classification (NCBI taxonomy): domain Eukaryota; kingdom Metazoa; phylum Mollusca; class Cephalopoda; order Octopoda; family Octopodidae; genus Octopus; species Octopus sinensis. Next base: position 33,915,928 of record NC_043012.1, read on the forward strand.
GGGCCTGGTGCAACCTCCTGGCTTCTCAGACCCCATTCAAATCGTCCAACCCATGCTAGTATAGAAAGCGGATGTTAAACAATGATGATGATGATGTAATGCAAGAAATTTAATGAAAAGCAATCTTGTGGTGGCAGCGGCAGCAGGGAGTTAGCAATTATAGGGGCATGTCAGAGATTACAAGGATCAAATATGTTCCTGATTTTAGGTTCGAAAAATGAGGAGAGAAGCTACATTATATTTAAAGTGACATTGTATTTAAATATGGTGAGAGACTGTTAATGTTGTGTAATTATACATAAAATAATATATAGCATTGTATACAAGGTGGTGGTAGTGGTGGAGAAATGGGGTTGTGAGACTGGTAAAGCAAGAGGGCAGTGTAGAAAAATGTTTACAAAACATTCATTTAAACAAATAAAGTGTTACTAAATGGCTGTCATACGTGTTCTGTTGTTCAGCTAGGCGGTACTAGGTGGAATGAAGTTTTTAAAGTTAATATGAAATAGATATTACAATGGTTTTTCCTACAATATACAAGCCTTGCAGATTTTAATCATATTGTTTACATTTTAATATTTTGTCATTTCTCTAGAAACATACTGAAATATATATATATATATATATATATATATATCATCATCATCATCATTGTTTAACGTCTGTTTTCCATGCTAGCATGGGTTGGACGGTTCGACCGGGGTCTGGGAAGCCAGGAGGCTGCACCAAGCCGAGTCAGATCTGGCAGAGTTTCTACAGCTGGATGCCCTTCCTAACGCCAACCACTCCGTGAGTGTAGTGGGTGCTTTTTATGTGCCACCGGCACAGGTGCCAGGGGAGGCTGGCAACATCCACGATCGGTTGGTGCTTTTTATGTGCCACCGGCAGGGAAGCCAGTCAAGGTGGCACTGGCTTTGGCCACATATGGATGGTGCATTTTAGGTGCCACCAGCACAGGTACCATGGTAGGCTGGCAATGGCCACGAACAGTTGGTACTTTTTAGGTGCTATGGTAGGCTGGCAACAGCCACAAACGGTTGGTGCTTTTTACGTGCCACTGGCACGGAAGCCAGTCAAGGTGGCGCTGGTATCAGCCACTTACCAATGGTGCTTTTTAGGCTTCTCATGACCCATTAGGTCACTGATGGTTTAGGTAATAAAATATTGAAGCTGATTTTAACATTGCATTGAAATGAAAGTTAATTTTATGATGATTCAGTTAAATATTTCAATTTGTTCGTGTCATCATAGGTCTGGTTTACAAATTCATGTTTAAAGTTTTATTAATTATTCACAGTATCTAATAGAATATTTATGGCACATGTGCACACTTCTACAAAATTGCAAAAGGAATTGTTATATAACGTAAGCATAAAATTAATGGAAACAGCTTTCACAGTATTAAAAACAGTAATTCACTCACCATGTCACGGTTCACCTATCACATCCTCAAAACATCACAAGTTTCTGTGGCCAATAGGTATTTATATTTTTTTTTTAGATTTTAATTATTTCTGTGGTAAAATAAACCTTTTCACACAAAAACTACATGTTTTGGAGACTCGGCAAGCAAGCCGTTGTTCTGTGTGTTCACCATTTCTTCATACTAGAGCTTCCGACACAAATGCCAAGCATTACAGCATGTCATTTCCAAACTTCTGGCAGAGTGAATTGTGTCATGGTGCTGTTTTCCCCACAGACGGTCCCCAACTGACCCTACTATACTGTGTAGTTAACAAAATCAAAAGCAAACAATGTGCATGTGCAAAATTAAAAGTATAAAATGGCAAAACTTTACCCATTGCACCCTGTATATATGTGTGTGTGTATATATATATATATATATATATATACACACACACACACTCCAGTGAAGGCACATGGTTAGTGTCGAGCTTACGATCGTGAAGCTGTGAGCTCAAATCCCGGACTGGGCTGCGTGTTGTGTTCTTGAGCAAGACACTTTATTTCATGTTGCTCCGGTTCACTCAGCTGTAGAAATGAGTTGCAACGTCACTAGTGCCAAGCTGTATCAGCCCCTTTGCCTTTCCCTTGGATAACATCAGTGGCATGGAGAAGGGGAGACTGGTATGCATGGGCGACTGCTGGGCTTCCATAAAGCAACCTTGCCCTGACTTGTGCTTTGAGAGGGTAACTTTCTAGGTGCAATCCCATGGTCAGTCATGACCGAAGGGGGTCTCAGACAAAAATACTCCAGTCCCCAACTGTTAAATGTTTTAGCAACTCTAGAAAAATGAAAGACAAGGCAACACTGAGTGTAAAGACTATGGTTAAATCCATTAAGCATTAATCCCATTTTGTTAAATCCATTAGGCATTAATCCCATTTTGTATTGATTGTGCCAAGCCATCTACACTCTACGGATTATTGCGAGAGACTTCATATGTTATTAGCCCTGTGTGTGTTATGAAAGTCTGTTTATTTCTAGGAGAGGAAGATAAGAAGTAAAATATATACACACACACACACACACACACATTCATTCTCTCTCTCACATTGTTCTTTGACTAGTTCCAGTCATTGCAAGCCCTGCCCTCAAGGGATCAGATGACCATATTATCCCCAGCACTTATTTTTGAGCATTTATCTCTGTTCATCAAATTATTAGCTTTCAGTTGATATAAACAAACTTAAAGACGGCGAGCTGGCAGAACCGTTAGCACGCCGAGCGAAATGCGTAGCCGTATTTCGTCTGCCGTTATGTTCTGAGTTCAAATTCCACTGGGGTCGATAAATTAAGTACCAATTACACACTGGGGTCGATATAATCGACTTAATCCGTTTGTCTGTCCTTGTTTGTCCCCTCTATGTTTAGCCCCTTGTGGGTAAGAAAGAAACATATATAAACAAACTTCACAGATGGTTAAATGGTATAAATGAAACAGGGATCTATGGATGACAGGAGCTAGGGAGCCACAATAGGTTCCAGCTGTCTGTTTTGGCATGGTTTCAATGGTTGTGTGTTCTTCCTAATGTCAACCATTTTACAGAGTGTACTGGGAGTTTTGTAAATGGCACCATACGAGTGAGATCATTGCCAGAGCAACAAGCTGGCCTTCGTGCCGATGGCATGTTGCGCACACCATTCGAGCGTGATCATTACAGTGTTGCCTTACTAGCACTTGTGCTGGTGGCATGTGAAACATTCAAGCGAGGTCGTCGCCAGTGCCACTGAACTGGTTCCTGTGCAGGTGGCACGTAAAAAGCACCATTTGGGCGTGGCCGTTGCCAGTACCACCAAACTGGCCCTCGTGCCGGTGGCATGTAAAAGCACCCACTACACTCTCGGAGTGGTTGGCATTAGGAAGGGCATCCAGCTGTAGAAACTCTGCCAGATCAGATTGGAGTCTGGTTCACCAGACCCCGGTTGAACCGTCCAACCCATGCTAGCATGGAAAGCGGGCGTTAAATGATGATGATGATGGTGCACCAGCACAAGTGCTTTATATGTGGAACCATCATGAGTGTCTCTTAACATGGCACCAACAAGGGATGCTTCTTATGTGACACCAGCTTGAGATTTTTTTTATGTGGAACCAGCACCTGCAGGCTTGCAGGACAAGGGCCTCTCAACTGAGAGAGGAAATGGAACTGAGAGATTAGAGCATGATACAGAGACAGGGTTAGCCCTCTTACTATTGAGAAGATATTTGGCTGCCTCAGTAGGACAAGGGAGGAGAGGAAGGTGGGAGAGAGTTAGAGGGCCTTCTGATAGGGAACAATGGGAGTATTATAAGTAGTATAGAGGGGGGGATGTTCCATAAGAGTGTGAGGGGAGATGTTTAGAGACAGCAGAGATAGCAAGTGATGTTGAGAAGAATTGAAGTGGCTAGGAGGGAGTAGAGTAGGTATGTGAGGGCATAGAGAGTGTGCTGATAGGCACATGTGGGAGAAAGGAGGGGGCCTGCAGTGGGGTGGGGAAGATGGGTTGTGGGGAATGTTTGATTGTAAAAAGAATTGTGTGTGAGAGTCAGGGCGGAGGGCATTGTCATAAAGGATATGCCTATTACTCTTTTACTTGTTTCAGTCATTTGACTGCGGCCATGCCAGAGCACCGCCTTTAGTCGAAGAAATCGACCCCAGGACTTATTTTTTGTAAGCCTAGTATTTATTCTATCGGCCTCTTTTGCCGAACCACTAAGTTACAGGGAAGTGAACACACCAGCATCAGTTGTCAAGCGATGTTGGGGGACAAATACAGACACACAAACATATACACACACACACACATACATACATATATATATATATATACATATATACGACGGGCTTCTTTCAGTTTCCGTCTACCAAATCCACTCACAAGGCTTTGGTCAGCCCAAGGCTATAGTAGAAGACACTTGCCCAAGGTGCCACACAGTGGGACTGAACTTGGAACCATGTGGCTGGTAAGCAAGCTACTTACCACACAGCCACTCCTACGCCTATATGTATGGATGGCCACAATTTTACTTAGCTTGAGGTGTCTTCTCAAGCACAGCAAATTGCCAGAAATCTCAGTCCCTTGTCTATGGGACTCAACATCTGAAGGTCCTTTCTCACCACTTCCTCCCACAACTTCCTGAGTCTACCCTTTCCACAAGTTCCCTCTACAATAATAGATCAGCACTTCTTTATACAGCTGTCCTCATCCATATGCATCATATGACCAAACCAGCACAGTTTTCTCTCTTGTACACTACATGCGATGCCCCTCACACCCAGTTTTACTTTCAAATCATTTAGGCTCTGTCATACAACTCTGAGAAAGAGGCCATTTGCTACCAACAAAGGTAGAAGCTGTCTAAACTTTTCCCAGCCTTTTCTTATTTTGGCAACTATGGTTTCAGAACTTCTTCCTCCGCTGCTAACTTGATTGCTTAGGTAACATAAGCTATCTACTACTTCTAAGGGTTCCACCTGACATTTGAGTAAGTTTGTTCTCTGTACACTCTTAGTGTTTATTCTACCCATACATCTGCCACACCCAAAGACTACTTTCTCTGTAAACCTTCCCATGATGCTGCTGCACCTCTTATGTTTCTATTCGCTTGCACTGGGTACACCAGTGTTTCTACCAAAACCTTTTCTTCATAGCGAGCAGGGTCATCATCTCCCTGAAGGGATTTGTAATTTGTTTGTTTTCCTATTAAGACTGTGGTCTTTGCTAAATTAGCTACAAGGCCTTTTGGTTCCAGACCTTACTTCCACACCTGAAATTTCCTTGGGTTTCTTTATAGTTTCTGTGGATCAAATTTCCATGGATCAAAGTAAAAGAACATCCCTGGAAAATAATGAACAGTCTGGAAGACCTACCATGAGCATCATCCCCGGAAAAGTGGGGAAAATTCGTCAGCTTGTGTCTGAGAATTGTTGGAGGATAAACAACAAACTTGTTGATGTTGTTGGTCTGTTGTATGGGTCCTTGCTAACAATCCTCATGTCTGTCTTAAACATCTCGCATGTCTGTGAACATCCCATGTGAACATCCCATGTGAACATGTCTGTGAACATGTCATGTGAATATGTCTGTGAACATGTCTGTGAACGTGTCTGTGAGCATGTCATGTGAATATGTCTGTGAACATGTCTGTGAACATGTGATGTGAACATCACATCAAGGTCTGTCTAGATCTCAGTCAGCATGCCACTGACGACCCCTCTTTCATGTCGAAGATCATCACTAATGACAAGAGTTGGGTCTGTGCATGTGACCCCGAGACAAAGCAGCAGTCATCACATTTGAAGAGCCCTTCGTCTCCATGACTGAAGGAAGCACGACAGAGATGCAGCTCAATCAAGAGCATGTTCATCATTTTTTTTTTCGACATTCATGGTATTGTGCATTGAGAATACGTCCCCCAGGGACTGACCATCAGTTGAGACTTCTGCTTCAGTGTTTTGAAGTGTTTGAGGGAGGACATTTGGCGAAAGGGACCGAATCTGTGGAGCTTGGAGAATTGCACAACAACAACAACAACACACCCTTTCACCAACCTCTCCTCACACATGAGTTTCTCACCAATAAACAACATGGTATCACTTCTGTACCTGCCCTATTTGCCAGATTTGCAGACTTCCATCTCTTCCGCAAGATGAAAAGGCAGCTCAAAGATCATTGTTTTAACACAGTTATTGAGATCCAGAGCAAACTGCAGAAGGTCCTTGGCTTATGGAAAACAACTTCCAGGTTGGATTCCAAAAGTGGCAGGAACACTGGAACTGGTGTATTGCTGTGACTATTTCAAAGGAAATGATGTTGAAACTTAGGTAAATAAGTTATTTTTCATTAAATAGAACTAGTCTAGGAACTTTTTGATACCATCTTATATACAACGGGCTTCTTTCAGTTTTCTTCTACCAAATCTACTCACAAGGCTTTGGTTGGCCCAAGGTGCCACACAGTGGGACTGAATCTGGCTGGAACCATGGAGTTGGGAAGTGACCTTCTTTCAACACAGCCAACACAAAATAAAAACGTAAACAATCACCACTCCACCACCATTAATCAATACTGATAGAAAATGAACAAACGAAGAGGGTGGGGTGTCTTGATAATGGTGAAAATAGATTTTAAAAAAACCATATGCATACAACAGTCACTACAATAAAAAACCAAATATAAAGCAAGGTAACAGGGTAGGTATGAGGTTGTACTAAGCAGTGATGGTGGTGGTGGTGGCTGAGCAAAAAAAGTCATTGACTAATAAACTCTTGTGTCACTTGAACTGATAAAAAAAGTTTTGGTTTGATCCTGACAAAAGAGGTTTAAGGTGTGTCAGTGTGTCACCGTCTTACTCATAACAGTTACCAGATTTTATTCAGCTTATTTTACATTTTCATGGTTTTTTTCTTGTCATTCTCCTTTGTTGAAGTCAATGCAATCAATTAACCCCCACTCCCCTCAAAATTGTCGGCCTTGTGCCTTATTACTTTTTGCCTTTTTTTAAGGCGGTGAGCTGACAGAATTGTTCCCATGCCAGGTGGAAATACTTAGCAGCATTTCATCCGTCTTTACATTCCATTCCATGTTCAAATTCTTGCTATGGTTGACTTTGCCTTTCCTCCTTTTGGGATCAATAAAATAAGTACCAGCTGAACTCTGGGTCAATGAAATCAACTTACTTCAAACCCAAAATTGCTGACCTTGTACTAAAAGTTGAAACCGCTGTTTTTCGTTTTTTTACAGTGAGCTGGCAGAATCATTAGCATACTGGGCAAAATGCTTGCTGGCATTTTCTCTTTCTTTACATTCTGAGTTCAAATTTAGCCATGGTTGACTTTGCCTTACGACCTTTCAAGATCAATGAAACAAGTACCAGATGAGTACTTGGGTCATTATTTCTGCTTTACACAGTTTCTTAAACTGGCTTGGTTTTCTTTTAAGGTTTCCCCATCAGGTCTGAAACTTCAGACAGAAAAAAACCTTTTGCAGGATATGAGTAGTGCCTAATGATGTAGCACTTTTTATATAGTGCCAATGCCATATTTGGTTTTAAGTTGATCAAAGAATTGCAACAATTTCTTTGGGATGGACCCCAGTGCCCTTACCACTGCAGGAATGACTTTTGTAGTGGTGTTCCTCATTCTTGGTAGTTACACCTACAAGTTGGCATTGATGGGAATCAATTCAACTTTTTTAGCAGCCACATTATGGTCATCGGGGACAGCTATATCAATAGTAAAAGTTTAGAGGGTCTCTTTGACCACCAATATGATGTCACTCTCTCCATGTGTACATTAAAGTCTCACAGAATTTTAGCACTGTTCTCCATGACTGTCTGTGCTCTCTCCTCTATTCACCCAAATTCTCATGTACTTTTAATCTAGAGCAGTGGTTCTCAACCAATTTTGTTATGGACCGCGCCCCCGATTCTTAGTTTTCCTTACTGGACCCCCATTCAATGTTTAAATAAAGCCTAGGTTATATATATATATATATATATATATATATATTATATATATATATATATATATCAAGTAGGTACTGTAAATTTAGGGTTAATACTTGATAAGTGTAAGCACCTGTATATGCCAGATAGTGGCAGAGGTGAGAGAGAATATATCAAATAAAATTGAAAACAGAACACAAAGGATATCGTGGTACACGTGTTTCAAGCTTTATAAACAACCTGTTCTTACATCAGTCAACATAGTTAACTCTATGTTGCCTGGTGATACAGTATGGGCAGATTTTCGAAATCCAATGAATCTTTATACATTTATACAGTTAGGAAATTTTACAAGTACACTTTTTTCAAGGAGATATGATAAACCTATTATAATAGGTAATACTACATGTGCTTTTCATATTTTTTATGTTATGATGTAATTCTTTGGACTAACAATGTTTGTGGCTGAAGAGAGCTTTAAACCATCTTTTATATCAATAATACACTGATGTTATAAGCTTGAAACACGTGTACTGCGATATCCTTTGTGTTCTGTTTTTAATTTTATTTGATTTATATACATATATATAATTAAATATTATTAGGAATTGTGTGGAAAAAAATGTTAAAATATTTGTTTTATTTAAAAGTATAATCAATTTATTGCCAATAAACTTTAATGACAAAATTTTATATGCACCTCTAAGGATCATCATGTAGACCTCGGTTGTGAAGCACTGACCCAGAGCTTAGAGAGGCCCCAGTTAATGTACTGACTCATTGTGGTAGGCTTTGTGTGCATGTTTGTGCGATCATCCAACATGCACAAACAACGTGTGTGCACATTCTCTACAGCTTTCCCACACAAGCAGCTCTTGTCACATTCAGCATTCTTGCAGACTGCTTTATGGACCTCATCCTGAGCTACAATGATAATGGCAAGCTGGCAGAATCATCAGCATGCCACACGCAGTGCTTGGTGGCTTTTCTTTCAGCTTTTTTTATGTTCTGAGTTCAACTTCCACTTTCAGGGTCAATGAACTAAAGTACCAGTCATGTACATGGGGAAGGGCAGTGTCAGTGTCATTGACTAAAAATTTCTCCTAAAATTATTAGTCTTTTATCAAAGTTTGAAGCAATTTTTACCTTAATTGATAAGGTGGCAAGCTGGCAGAATCATTAGCACACACGGCAAAATGCTTAGCAGCATTTCATCCATCTTTGCATTCTGAGTTCAAATTCCACTGAGGTTGACTTCACCATTCATCCTTTCAGGGTCAATAAAATAAGTACCTATTTCTTTACTACCCACAAGGGGCTAAACACAGAGAGGACAAACAAGGACAGACAAACGGATTAAGTCGATTATATCGACCCCAGTGCGTAACTGGTACTTATTTAATCGACCCCGAAAGGATGAAAGGCAAAGTCAACCTCGGCGAAATTTGAACTCAGAACGTAGCGGCAGATGAAATACTGTTAAGCATTTCGCCCGGCGTGCTAACGTTTCTGCCAGCTCGCTGCCTTTAATAAAATAAGTACCAGTTAAACACTGGGGTTGATGTAACTGGCTTTCCCACCCTTCCCTTACACCCTTCCCACAAAATTGCTGACCTTGTTCCAAAATTTGAAATCATTATTATTAAGGCGATAAGCTGGCAGAATCATTAGCACACTGGACGAAATTCTTAGCAGTATTTTGCCCATCACTACGTTCTGAGTTCAAATTCCACCTAGGTCAACTTTGCCTTTTATCCCTTCAGGGTCTATAAATTGAGTACTAGTGAAACACTGGGGTCGATGTAATTGACTAGTCCCTCCCCACAAATTTGAGGCTTTGTTCTTCCAGTAGAAAGGATTATTATTATTATGGTGAGCTGGCAGAATCGTTTCAACACAAAACCAACTGCTTAGCAACATTTTGTCCACCTTTGCATTCTGAATTCAAATTCTGCTAAGGTCAACTCTGCCTTTCATCCTTTGGGGGTTGATAAAATGAATATCTGTTGAATACTGGGGTCAGTGTATAATCAACTTACCTCACCCCTCAACATTGCTGGCCCTGTGCCAAAGTTTGAAACCATTATTCGTGAAGGCAGCAGTATTGTTTCCAGCCATGTTTGTTTGTTTGTCCGTTGACAAGATATTCCAAGAACTGCAGGATGGATTTGGATGAAACTTTCAGGGATGTTTGGCCTTGTGACTGGCACAAACTGATTAGATTTTGGGTTTGATCTGGTACTGGACAAGGATTCTTGATTATTTTTTCCTGTTTTTTTACTTAATTTTTGTGAGCGGTCTGGTTCATTTTCAATATTCTCGTTTGTGAGAGCAGTTGAGTTTATTTCAGATATTCTCATTTTAAAAATCATCTCTGATTAATCGTTGAGAGAATGTTGGTGTTGCCTTGGCGGAAGTTTTCACTCTGAGTGATCTTGTTAATATTATTATAAAGATGGTGAACTGGCAGTATTGTTAGCCAGCTGGACAAAATGCTTAGCAGCATTTCTTCTGTCTTTGTGTCCTGAGTTCAAATTCTACTGAGGTTGACTTTGCCTTTTATCTTTTGGGGGTTGATGAAATAAGTACCAGTTGAACACTGGGGTTGATGTAATGTGACTAGACCCTGCCCCCAAATTTCGGACTTTGTGCCTATAGTTGAAAGGATTATTATTATCATATGGCACCCGCGCCGGTGGCATGTGTAAAAGATTCGAGCGAGGTCGTTGCCAGTGCCGCCTGACTGGACCCATGCTAGTGGCACGTAAAAAGCACCCACTACACTCTCGGAGTGGTTGGCGTTAGGAAGGGCATCCAGCTGTAGAAACTCTGCCAGATCAAGATTGGAGCCTGGTGCAGCCATCTGGTTCGCCATCCCTGTCATTCGTCCAACCCATGCTAGCATGGAAAGCGGACATTAAACGATGATAATGGTGATGATGATATCAAAAATCTTGACCGTTATATTTGTTTTTTTTGTTCTTTATTAGGTTTTTTTTTTTGTTTGTTTGTTTATCATACAAGAAGCACTAGTTATTTCTACAATTTTTACTCCCACATATTCCAATAGACATCTTCTTTCTGTTTTGAGCGTTTTGTACTTTGATGTAACTTTGGACTATATTATCCTTTGCAGGCAAGATTTACAACCATTTACAAGACACAACACCCAACTAAAGAACCTATTAAAAACTGCATAGATTCAGCTGTGATGGGGAAATATGCGATTAAAGAAAATCTGCCGGAGCTACTTTGAGAAAAGGTAAATTAAAACTTAAAATAACAAATTAGATTCTGGCTGTGAATTGGAAGAGAATCTGAGGAGAAGCAGCCATTTAAGTAGTTAGGAATAGATAAAAAGGATAAAACCTAGAATTGAAGGAGAGCATTGAGAGAAGGTTCTACAGAACAGTCTAGACTAATATTAAATACAAAATTGAATGCCAGAAATAAGATTATAGGTATAAATACACCAGTCGATGGACAGTTACATGCACAGCTTCTGTAAAATAAATTGGAAGTCAACTCAAGAAGTTAGAAATAAAAGCCAGGAAACTAATCACTGTGTTTCGGAATCACTGAAGTTGGTATGAGTAAGATTATAGTAAATTTGAATGGAAGATGGGTCTGGTACAAATAGAAAAGTATTTCAAAGGAACCGCAGTGGGTCTAGGTAAATAGAAGCAATCAAAGGTAGACTGACTAATGTAATATATTATCATCATCATCATCGTCATCCTGAACTGAATCAAAGTAAACTTTTCCTTCTATATAAGGAAATAATAAAGTATAAACGTATGTCTAATTACAGCCAGGAAAAGGTTTAAAAAGGAGTAAAAAGTAAGGAAAAAAAAAGAATGAAATTAACGTATAACACAAAATATAGCCAAAAGGGAGAAAGAAGAATTTGAAGAGAAAAAGAATCTCTTGATTCTTCATATCCTGCAAGATTGAGCAAAAAGGAAGTGAGCCACATCTGCAAAGTCACAATGACTTTAGTCCATATATATATATATATATATATATATATATGTGTGTGTGTGTGTGTATATATATATATATATATATGTGTGTGTGTGTGTATATATGAATTAAAGACCAAAATGGAAGCTTTGCCTTTACTTCCACAACATCAATATGTTGCCACAAAAACTTACGACATTAATTAAATGTGAAACGAATGTAGTTTTCTGAATTTTCTGCCTAAGCGCTGATGTTCACTTCCAAAATGTCAAAGCTGTAGTGTACAACTGGGCACCAACTACTGCAGTTCAGATTTGGGTATTGGCTACCAAATATCTTTTTAGACCCATCATCTTATTTCGAATTTTTGACTTTCAGTTTTTAAAAATTAGTCTGACTCTTCTTCATTTTTTTATGGAGGAATTTTATATTTAACTAATTTAATTAGCTCCAAAATATTTCTTCTGTTCTTTAATTCAATGTGTAAATCTATTACTATTTTTTTTGTTGTTGTTTCCATTTCTTCCCGACTGTCTTCCCAACACCTAGGGCAAAGAAACTCGCTGTACACATTGATAGGCCATTAAGATAAACAGGTAGAGCCTGGTGCAGCCTCCTGGCTTTCCAGACCCCGGTCAAACCATCCAACCCATGCTAGCACTGAAAACGGACGTTAAACGATGATGATGATGATGTGGCCATAAATTACCTTCGCAATTTGAAAAATTCAGAAAAAACATTGAAAAATAAGGGTAACTCAGCAGAGTTTATTGGAAAAAAAAGTAGGCAAGTAAAGTTTTATGAGAAACATCAGAACACTTTAACCCTTTCGTTACTCTATTTATTTTGAGATGCTCTGTGTTTCTTTCAGTTAATTTTAAATATAACAAAGAATTTAGTAAAATAACTTCGTTATCATTCAGCTAGTGTTAGGAACATAAATTGTGACTAAGGTTTGGTGGAAGATTTTAATTCAGAACTTTTGAAAACAAGACATTTGTACTACAGAGCCAGAGCCGGGTTGGTAACGAAAGGGTTAATGTGGGTTCCTCCGTTCATTGCAAAGGTTGATGGATGGATTTCAGCTTTAATAGATACAATAAATTGTAAATATAATTTATGAATCCCCTATTGTTCAAGATGCTTTCATGCAGAAGGATCAGGATTTTGTAATGCCTTTCATCACAGGTCGGCTGAGTCAGGCTGACCTGGGCTAAATTACAACTCGGAATTCTAAATATTTGTCTGTCTGTCTGTCTCTCTGTCTGTGTGCGTGTGTAATACACACCAATCTGGACCATGCTAAAAAAGATGATAATGACATATTTATACATAATCAATATGTGTGAATGTTCATATGTGTGTGTGTGCACTCACACGCATACACATGATATAGATAATGTAATGATAAAGTAAATGTGTGTGTTTGTATGTGAGGGTGCGTGTATATTATCATCACTTTAACATCCACTTTTCCATGCTTGCATGAGTTGGATAGTTTATTGAGGTAGATTTTATTTTTTATTATGACTGGATGCTTTCTTGTTGCCATCTCTCACCTGTTTCCAGGTAAGATAATATTATCCCATAACCAAACATGGTTTCTCAGAATATTGAAAATGAATGACACCGCTTGTATGACAGTGACACTCCTTTACTTGATATCTATACATGGAAACAGAAACATGTTCACACATCACACACACACAATGTGTGTGTGTGTGCGTGTGTGTGTATATATATATGAAAGAAGGCAGAAAATGGAGAAATATTAATGAACAACAATTGACTTACTTCAATTATCATTTATTAATTCAATACAAATAGACTGCATCCCATCTAACAGCTGTTTCTGCTTCCAATTGTTGTGTGGTATTGCCATTGATATGCTCATTACCAACGTCACCTTACTGGCACCTGTGCCAGTGGCATGTGCAAAAGATTCGAGCATGGCCATTGCCAGTACCACCTGACTGGCCCCCATGCCGGTGACACGTAAAAGCACCCACTACACTCTTGGAGTGGTTGGCGTTAGGAAGGGCATCCAGCTGTAGAAACTCTGCCAGATCAAGATTGGAGCCTGGTGCAGCCATCTGATTCGCCAACCCTCAGTCAAAATCATCCAACCCATGCTAGCATGGAAAACGGACGTTAAACGATGATGACGATGCTAAAGATATTTATCATAGTTGGTAATGAAACCGATTGGAAACAAGGAGCTTCAACAGAGTGAAGAATAGATGAAAAAGAAGAGCCTGGAGAAGAAAAAGGAAAAGTTGAATAGGGTTGTAATCATACCGTTTTGCTTGTGTGTCTTTTTGGAATCTTAATGTCACAAGCAAAATGGTACGATTACAACCCTATTCAACTTTTCCTTTTTTTTATCTATTCTTCACTCTGATGAAGCTCCATGTTTCAGATCGGTTTCATTACCAAATATGATAATTATCTTTAGCATATCAATGGCAACACCATACAACAATTGGAAGCAGAAACAGCTGTTAGATGGGATGCAGTCTATTTATATTGAATTAATAAATGATAATTGAAGTAAGTCAATTGTTGTTCATTGATATTTCTCCATTTCCTGTTTTCTTTAAATTTTGATTCTTGATAAACTCATGTTTATCCTTGTTTTATGAGCATAATATGCCTGCATATGTATGCCCAGGGTTAAACATAGGTAAGATACTGGTAGTATAATGGATACTTCTGTCCCTTAGATGGTTTTTTTAACCTCTTATATAAATGTGTGTGTGCACTAGCATAGCTAGAATGTGTGCCGCCCAGGGCAGGCTTTCCATTTGCTGCCCCCAGACCCCACAAAAAACACATATTGCCTACAGCAGACCCAAAAGTGCTGTCCCCCACCACTAGCTGTGTGTGTGTGTGTGTGTGTGTGTGTGTATGTATACACAAACACATATGATGGGCCTCTTTCAGTTTCTTTCTATCTAATTCACTCACAAGGTTTTTGCTGGCCTAGTGCCCTAGTAGAAGACACTTACCCTGGGTGCCATGCAGTGGGCCAGATCCTGAAACCACATGGTTGCAAAGCGAACTTCTTAACCACACAGCCACACCCATAACTATATACGTGTGTGTGTGTGTGTAAGAGAGAGAGAGAATATGATGTAATGATAAGTAAATGTGTGTGCGTGTGTGTGACATAATTGCTGACCATGGGAGTACTACAGATGTTGGTTAAAGATTGAGGAGCAGACACAGCGGTTCTAAATTTAGACTAACTTTGAAACTATTTTCTAAGTTGGGGAAAAAGGAAAAAAAAAGCTATAAACAAAAAAAAAAAATTTATCACAAGTCTCGTGAAAATTTGTTTTTAATTTTCATTGCTATCATGAAACTAATTCCAGACATTGATAACGATTGTGAACCACATAGTGTCTTGTATTGTGCATTCTTTTCCTCTGACTGAGAACACTTTCCTCCCTCGCCCTCCCATCTGGACTAAGTCTTTTACTTGCACTCAATGTATTGTATCTGTATCAAACTAGAGGAGTTGTGTGACAAGAGTCAAACATGTCAGACTGAGATTAATCATAGCATCCACTACACAGCACGTGAGCTAAACTGCTTTATGTGTTTAATCAGTTGAAAAGAATGGACTATAAACTGCATGGTCACAAGTTCAAATCTCACTATGGTCATTGTATTGTGTTAGAGAGCCCCTGTTAAGATATCTAAGCCTGCTTGCTCCAGAGTGTCTGACTGAACAATGATGATAATATAAATAGGTTTTGATTTATATTGAAAGGTTAGTCATGGATGGAAGACCATTGCACTATAAATGACATAAATGATCTTACAAGACAATATCAGAGGCACTACTTGGCTATTCAACCTGCTAAAAATAGCAGCAAAATTTATCTCAAATCATACTTTTCCTAAAGAAAAAAGTAAGGACATACTTGATAATATAGTTCTAGTTACACTCTGCCAGAGAGAAAAGTGATTGTCATGGTTGGAATGACTGATCATAGGTCTGCTTGGTCAAGCTCAGTTTCATGCTAAACAACATTTTTAGTCAACAATGGAGCTTGTATAGGATCAGTTAATCTTTTAGAAATCGCAGCCAAATCTCTCTCAAATCACATTCTGCTGTGTTAAAATAAGATGACTGAAATGTCTTTGATCTGTTCAAGCAAAACTGACTTAATGTCAACAACCTGAGTCTTAAATGCAGGGGAAATTATGAGCCTGAGAATCTGAGTTGGGAACCTAGGGAGAATAAACACCTCACCTCCAACACAGCTAAAAAAACCCTGTATACCCACCAGCTCAACCCACCACCCAAGCTCTTTACCCACTATCTTTATCTAACCTTTCCACCCATTACCTCCATGAAACACCCCCCGACACCACCACCACCTAACACTCCCACCAGTCACCTCTACCCATTGGAGGTGAGTCATGGAAGTGATGGATCGGGGTGTCCACACCTCATCCCAGCACCTCTACCCTACACCACCACCCAACACCTCCATCCAACACATCCACCCGACACCTCCACCCTGCCTCTCTGACACAATTCACTGGACCAACCACAAGGACTGCATTAACCTATGTTTTCTATTTTCTTAGTAAGACAATAAGGTTGATTTGAGGAATATCCAGTTGCAGGTGGAATGACACTATAAGGGACAGGATCTGTCCTATATTTTTTCCCCAGAGACATCAGTGTCACTAACAGGAAAAGTCATACCTATTTCTTTACTATCAACAAGGGGCTAAACACAGAAGGGACAAACAGATTAAGTCGATTACATCGACCCTAGTGTGTAACTGGTATTTATTTAATCGACCCCGAAAGGATGAAAGGCAAATTTGAACTCAGAACTTAGCGGCAGACGAAATACTGCTAAGCATTTCGCCCAGCATGCTAATGTTTCTGCCAGTTCGCTGCCATGGAGAAGTCATACCAGGGGTACTGTCCCTCCATCTCTGAATCATCATCGACATTTAACATCCATTTTCCATGATGGCATGGGTTGGACAATTTGACAGGAACCATCAAAGCCAGGGGCTGCACCAGGTACTATACAAGGTGGTTGGCATTAGGAAGGGTATCCAGCCATAGAAGCCAAGCCAAAACAGGCGTTATCTTTTACTTGTTTCAATTGTTTGACTGCAGCCATACTAGGGCACCGCCTTGAAGGGTTTTAGTCAAACAAATTGGTTCTGGGATTTATTTCTTAAAGCCTAGTATTTATCTTACCAAACTCTTTTGTCAAACCACTTGGTTACAGAGGATGTAAACATAACACGACTAGTTGTCAAGCGGTGATGGGGATGAACACAGACCCAATGTATACAACAGGCTTCTTTCAGTTTCCACATACCAGATCCATTCACAAGGCTTTAGTCAGCCTAAGGCTAGAGCAGAAGACACTTGCCCAAGGTGCCACACAGTGGGACTGAACTTCGAACCATGTGGTTTAGAAGCAAGCTTCTTTTATTCATTCAATTGGCCACAAGGGCCTTTCAAAGAAAAGAAGCTGCTGGCTGGACGTGGACATAATGAGATGAAATGATTGATGATATGATAATAATGAGGGCAACAGCAACGCCCACCGATTGCTGTTGACCCGAGCACATTGTTCTTTATAAATACATATTTGAGGTAACAAACCTCTTACATAACAAAGCATAAAGGAGGCAATAAACCTCTTACAAGAAAGCCATTGTGAGGCAGTGAACCTCTTACACAAGTCAAAAAGCAATAAATCAATACAAATGTGGCACCAAGCCTCTTACTTTTAATTCATTATAAGTCTTCTAACCCGACTTGACCTCTCGTCTTGGTCAAACACCTGGACGTTGTCAAGTTGGGCCGCTGGGGAAGGAGTTCATTATTCTGCACAGATCCGTCTCCCATATGACCTCGGCAGCCACCTATTTCTTTACTGCCCATAAGAGGCTAAACATAGAGGGGACAAACAAGGACAGACAAACGGATTAAGTCGATTACATCGACCCCAGTGCATAACTGGTACTTAATTTATCAACTCCGAAAGGATGAAAGGCAAAGTAGACCTCAGTGGAATTTGAACTTGTAACGTAACAGACGAAATACGGCTACACATTTCGCCCGGCGCGCTAACGTTTCTGCCAGCTCTCCACCTGTGAAGGCCAGTCAGGGTTCTCCGTGCAGGACAGAATCCCCTCCCTTTGGCCTTTCCTTTTAAATTTCTTGATGAAGTTTTCTATTGTCCCTCCCTTATGGAAGAGGACCACAAGCTCCTCCTCTACAGCATGGGAGAGATATACAGTCTCTACCTTTGGTGGCACAATTCCCACGGAAGGTACTTCGGGACACGCCTGCAGTGTATCACAAACCGCCGGCAACGTCCCATTTTTCTAACCCCACAGCTTTGCCTGCACCTGGGAATATTTTATAAAAGAAGAAAAAAAAACTGAAATTGATTTTATCAGTAACTGAACAACTGTGTGTTGTTTAGCCCCAGATCAGCTCAGATCATGCAGACCTATGATCAAATACATTCCATCTTTGACCATCCTGTCATTTTATATATATGTAGCTTGCTAACCAACCGCATGGTTCCGGGTTCAGTCCCACTGCGTGGCATCTTGGGCAAGTGTCTTCTGCTATAGCCCCAGGCCGACCAATGCCTTGTGAGTGAATTTGGTAGACGGAAACTGAAAGAGAAGCCTGTTGTATATATGTATATACATATATATATGTGCGTGTGTGTGTGTTTGTGTGTCTGTGTTTGTCCCCCTAGCATTGCTTGACAACCGATGCTGGTGTGTTTACGTCCCCGTCACTTAACGGTTCGGCAAAAGAGACCGATAGAATAAGTACTGGGCTTACAAAGAATAAGTCCCGGGGTCGATTTGCTCGACTAAAGGCGGTGCTCCAGCATGGCCGCAGTCAAATGACTGAAACAAGTAAAAAGAGTAAAAAAAAAGATATCAGTATTCACATTATCCAATGAGTAAATTTTTTTTGGGTGGTTGTGATTTGGAGGAAGTCTGGCTGCTGTTTCTAACCTTGAGATCGAGTAAACTTTCCATCAAAGACATTCTATCCGTGACCGTCAAGACATATAATTACATACCTGGGATTACATTATTTAATATGCCCTCCTTTTTTTCCTAATATAATTTCAGGAGAATTTGGTTGCTCTTTCTAACTGGCCGGGCGACCACGTAGAGGGTCTTCTCGTTGACACGATGTTTATTTTAACAGTTATTTATTTTATTGTGTGTGTTTATTTTCTTTGCCTCTTGATGTAATCAACATGGAGTGTGTGTTATCAAGCCAAGTACTTCGTCGTTGTTATTATTAATTAAATTGCGGGGTGGGGGGGCGGGGGACGTTGTACGTAAGTTACACATGAAACAATGTTAAAGTTGAAGATACATCAGAGAGGTGGGGAGGGGGAAAGTGTGTCAAAGAGATATGTTCGCTTCAAATGAGAGAGGGGGGGGAACAGAGGAGAGAGAGAGAGAAAGAGACAGCGAGAGAGAGAGAGAAAAAAAGAGACGGCGAGAGAGAGAGAGAGAAAGAGAGGTGCCTAAAATAACGTTTCTATTTGACGTCATTTCTGATTGAACTGATGAGAGACAAATGAAGAAATCTGATAGCAAACCATTCCAGTGGCTGGTTCTGGTGGGTTTTTACCGGTTGGTGTGTGCGTAAGAAAGGGTTGGCGGCGGCGGCGTGAGGGATGACTGTCGTCCTTCAAATTGAGTTTTTGTGGATGAAAGTGTGTATGTATGTATGTGTGTGTGTGTGTGTGTGTGTGTGTGAGAGAGAGAGAGAACGGGATGACTGTTGTTAAACGCCAGGTTTAACTCTATTAAACCGAGATAATTTTAGGTCTGACAGCAACATGTCACCTGTTGGCTTTATAGACCAGATCTACTCCATAATGTCATTACCTATCTCTATATATAAACGGCAAAATGTCTGTCTCTGTGTGTGTGTGTGTGTCCTTTATACAAATCCACAATTTTTCAGTTAGAGGGCTTGCACTTTCTATGGTCATTCAAAACCGTCCAAGGGTGGTCGTGCACATCTTTACATTTCCCCAGTCAGCCAGCAAAGCCATTAAAAAATCATTAGAAGTTACTTTTTTGTGAATTTTCTATCCAAAACCCAATCAAAATGCCCGAAACTTGATACGCCAATTGAATGCCAGCTAGCTGTATGTGGTTGGTCGGAGATTTGGACAGTACTCGCGTGTATGTGTGCACGCACGCAGCTGTATATGCATGCATTAGCACTATGACCCGGCGTTGCCAGGTCATAGTGCTAGTAGCTTTTATACCAGATCCACTCCATACTACTGCTATAGTTTGTCCAAAAATGTCTGCCCTGATTTTATTACAGTTATTTCACTTCCTTCATTTTATATTTTAAGCACACAAAAAGGGAGTTTCTGTTGATTAATTACTTGCATAATCACAGTTGCTTGAAGTTTATCAGTTTACTCTACCAAATATGTAAGATCTTACTATGTTGTATATTTATACTGCACTGACTGAAGGCCAATCTTGAACATGGAACCTTATGAGGGAGATGACAGAGGACTGAGGTATGTGCTGCAATGCTGTACTCGAGGAGACCCACCCATCACAGCAGAATTGAGATCCTAAAACCAAGGTGCTACAAAAAAAGCATTGGCATCGGTGCTGGTGCCACCTCTAATGATGGTGTCACATAAAAAGCATCCAGCACACTCTGTGGAGTGGTCGGTATTAGGAAGAGCATCCAGTTGTAGAAAAAGCCAGAACAGACTAGGAAACCTAGGGGAGGCCCTGACCTTGCCGGGTCCTATCAAATCGTCCAACCCATACTAGCATGCCGTTGTTGTCGTTCCTCTTCTGCTGCTGCTGTCTGGCTCCGTTACGTGTCGTCGGCTGCGCAATTCAGGGCGGACGGGGCGCGGCTGTTGCAGCGCTTCGCAATGATGACGGTCTTCTATAAATCAAATCACAAATGCTATTAGCACATCCCATGAGAAAGTTGAAGATATCCTGCCCAATGGACTTGGCATGATGAACAATTATGATTGGTGGGTTCCACGTCTTCTGATACCCAATCAAAAGCAGGCTGATCTTATCATAGGAATATCTGACTTTGAGGTAAATCCAGCTGGTTTCTTTGAATGTTGGGGTTCATGACTTTGAGCCAGAGACAGACAATTCATGCAATTGAAAAACCCCTCCTCTCTTGCTCCAAGGTCGCGTTTCATCTGCAGAGAAGGTTGTTGACCTCAGCTTTTTGGAGGATGCAAAAAGGCATTGTGTTTATTGGCCATCTTCAAAAGGGTCAACCGTCAATGGAGTGTACTATGCCAGCTTACTGAGGCACTTACAAAAAGAAATCAAGACCAAATGCCCAGGAAAACTAATGAAAGGGGTCTTGTTTCACTGGGACAATGCTCCAGCACTCAACTCCTTCGTTTCAATGGCTGCTGTGTATGACTGTGGCCTTCCCTATTCTCCTGATTTGGCTCCATCTGACTATCATCCATCTCCCAACAGGAAAAACACACTCGGCTGAGAAGTAACATCACAATGACGATGACATCATATCTGCTGTTGATGACTTTTTCAAGCAACAGGATGAAAGCTCCTTCAACAATGGTGTCCAAGTACTGCAACACCGACGGAAGAAGTGTGTGGGTCTCAAGGGAGACTATGTTGAATAATAACCTTCATTTAGTCACATTCCATGAGAGAGTATCTTGGTCAGCTTATGATCCTCGTAGCTTTGAGAGAGAGATGACCTCCAACAATGCTGCCCACACACAAATGACAAGTCAAAGAAGTATTTACTAAGTTGGTCGACTTGTTATAAGTAGCAGTTAAATGACACTCGAATCACAGTCCATTGTATTAAAAAGTGAAGCACACCAGCAATGCAGTATCAGATGAAGTATAAAAATTAAAAAAAGACAGGATGGTCACAACGGGAAACTTAAGCTCTTAGATCCAAAGATTAGGGCTGATTGTGACTGACTTGGGCCTAAGCAACAACAACAATAACAAGAATCAGCCATTAACTGAGCAGTGAAGATGTGTGTAGACACACACACACACACACACACACACACACACACTGAAATATTCTGTCTCTTCGCAGGATTCAGTTGTGAAGATGGGGGTAGAGAATTGGGTGTGATGGAAATAAATTTATTTGCTATTTGAGGATATTGGTAAAAAGTATGAAAGTGACATTAATTTAAGGCAATTTAAATAATTAAATCATGGCCATTATCATCATCATCATCATCTTTTTAACATCCGTTTTTCCACGCTTGCATGGGTCGGGCTGAATGAGTTGAGGCAGATTTTCTATGGTTGGATGTCTTTTGTCACCTTCACCTGTTTTCCAAGTCAGATAATATTTCCCTCGTGACCAAACAAACATGTTTTCACAGAATACTCCATTATGATAACACTTGTTGACAACTGTCACATGTTATTGAATCAAGGAGACAGCAACACACACACACACACACACACACACACATGTATTGGGTCATCTCATAGATAATGCAGTTTTTTTATACTTCTTTTATTTTTCAAAATTAAGAGAAACAAACTTCTTTTTTAATCAAAAATATACTCTCCTTCATTTTCTAGAATGCTCTCCCATCTATCTGGTAGACTTGCAAGACCCCTCTTCCAAAATTCACTTGTCTGTGACAAAAAATAATCCTCCATTATTGTTCTCACCTCGTCTACAGAATTCATATTTTTTCTAACCATATGATTTTGAAGACTGCAGAATAAATGATAATCAGACGGGCAATGTCTGGCAAACATAGTGGGTGGGGCATCATTTCCCATTTAAATTGCTCCAGCCATTGGAATGTCATCCTTGCTATATGTAGCCAAGCATTATCCTGATGGAAGAACACCTTTTGTCTTGAAACCAAAGATGGCTATTTTGCTTCTAGCACTGACTTAAGCCCCTCAAGCTGCTCACAGTATATCATCTTTATCATTTGGTTTGGGTTTAAAAGTTCATAGTAGACTAAACCTTTCACATCTCACCAAACAAATAACAATACCTTACATGGGTGAAGACCTTCTTTAGCCTGGGGTGTCAGTGTTTCTCCTTTCCGTACCCACCGTCTTCAGTACTTGACATTTTAAAAAGAACCCATTTCTTGTCACCAGTCACTATTCAGTTCAAAAAAGGTTCATTCGCGAGATGTGAAAGCAAAGAGCACACATTCACTCTCCACATGTGATTAGACTCGGAAAGTTTGTGAGGAACCCAGTGACCGAATTTGCTGACTTTTCCAATGGCACGCAGGTGTCGATGAATGGTTGAATAACCAAATCCAAGCTTCTCTGCTAGTTCTTCAACAGTTACAATGGGATTTTATTCTATCAGGGTTTGCAGGACGTCTTCGTTGAACTCTACAGATCTTCTAGGGTGAGGCTTGTCTAGGCTGTAATTTCTGGCTTGGAATTTCTGGAAGAACCATGGACACTGGCTTACACTTGTTGTCCGATCCCCATATACTGCATTAATATTCCTTGCACTTTCCATTGCGTTGTTACCTTTATTGAACTCATAAAGCAAAATATGCCAAATATGCTCCTTTGTCACTTCCATTATAGCTTTGAAAAAATAATTGTTAAAATTGAATGCACTCTTCAAAACTTGCACTAAGAATAAGTACAAGGTAAAATTACTACCTGATTTTATAGCAAATTGATGCAGGTAGTTTATCCTGTCCCCCTCCGACTTTTAGTTGATGCAATTGAAAAAGCAGCATTATTTATGCGATGCAGTATCCATTAATAAAGAAGTTGGGTGTCTGAAGAGTTGCCTATATTGCTAAAAATAATAACAGATATGGAACCAATGGTACCTTTCTGACCAGCCATAAACCAATGACTACATAAAATACACACAGACACACACACAAAGCACTTTTTCAGTTTCTTTGTATCAGTTGTGATACCAGTGCCGGTGGTACATAAAAGAACCATCTGAACGTGGCCATTGCCAGCGCTGCCTGGACTGGCTTCTGTGCCAGTGGCACGTAAAAAGCACCAACCGATCGTGGCCATTGCCAGTCTCACCTGGCACCTGTGCTGGTGGCATATAAAAAGCACCCACTACACCCACGGAGTGGTTGGCGTTAGGAAGGGCATCCAGCTGTAGAAACACTGCCAAATCAGCTGGGCCTGGTGCAGCCTCCTGGCTTCCCAGAACCGGGTCGAACCGTCCAACCCATGCTAGCATGGAAAACGGATGTTAAACGATGATGATGAAATCTACTCAAGGATTTAATCAACTCAGGGCTATAGTAGAAAACATTTGCCCAAGTTGCCACACAGTGGAATTGAACCCAGAAACATGTGGTTGGGAAGCAAACTTATCATACAGTTATGCTTATACCTTATAAATGAATCTTGAATTAATTAGAAAGCTGTGATGAATAAAGTGTTGTTTGAAAAGCATGGTGGCATGTTTCTATCTCATGAGACCTTGTCAAGGAAGCTTGATGTTACCAGTCATGAAAACCAAATAGTTAAGAGTGTGCTAACAATATAGTGGGTGAACAAATGTTAACATTTATCTCATTCATCCTATCTGCTTAACTATTTATATTTCATGCAGAGGACAACTTCTCTCCCCCTCCAGTAGATAACCCTATTACCTTGACTTTTATCTGTGTTTGTTTTACTCCCCCATTTTTTTGCGAAATGTTTAGTCACTTGAGAGATAAACAATTTATTTTCACTGACTCAAACAATTAATGAGCAAATAAAGGCTTTGTTCAGATTAGTTGCTTTGCTAGAAATAGTATTCAAATCTACTCTGCATTACATCGCAGTGTCTTAAAGCATGGATTTACTGGATTAATAGTCCTTAGTTCTCAGCACATTAAAGAGATAAGATGGTCACAGTTGGAATGTCTTTGCTCATAAATTTGCTCAGCCTGGGCTGACCTGGTGCTCAACAACAAGAACCAAGCTGTGGGGTTAGGTAGCATAAGGCTGTGTGGTCCTTACTGTAGACATCAGCAACACTGTAAACTAAGCAAGTGTTTTATCAACTGATTTCAACTCCCTCCTTGGATGTTTACCTTGGAAAGGGATGACCTCCACACATTCACAATTCCAACATACAATTAGTAGAGAAATCCTATGAGGTTGTCATTTGACCTTATAGAAATAGCAGCCAAATCCCCTTCAAATCACATGCAGCTACTTAATTAAAAAGAAGGACACATCAGGTATTGTAGACTATACTGTGTTTGACTAAGAAATATGGGATGGGCAAGACTAGAACGCTTTTGGTGATAAACCGGGTGGATCAGTTAAACAACACCACCAGTACAGACCTGGTTGATTAGGCCTGACCTGGGGTTAAACAGCATCAATCATAATCTCTGTGTAAAAAGGAGCAACTTCAACATCAGAGAATCACTGAGGTATACAAATGGTGTATACAGTTGTCCCAAATGACTGAGCTAAAATGATGTCATTGAACAATGAATCATAACGTTGAAGGTTCATATCACTTCAGCCACTCTTCCAGGGACTTGTTTTACCTATAAACAAGTATCACATTGTGTTGTATGATGAAAGAGGTTCCAGCCATGATCATCCAGACATTTTTTTAAACATAGCTTATATACTAAAGGATTACATTATTTAATGTGCTTATTTTCAAGACATCAGGAAGTGATTTGGCTGCTATTTTGAGTAGGTCAAGTGGCCAGATAGAAGCTCTGTCATTGACTTGTTGGTTCATCATTGTAGCATTATATATGTTTCTTTATTACCCACAAGGAGCTAAACACAGAGGGGACAAACAAGGACAGACAAACGAATTAAGTTGATTACGTTGACCCCAATGCATAACTGGTACTTAATTTATCAACCCCGAAAGGATGAAAGGCAAAGTCGACCTCGGCGGAATTTGAACTCAGAACGTAGCGGCAGACGAAATACCTATTTCTTTACTACCCACAAGGGGCTAAACACAGGGGACAAACAAGGACAGACAAATGGATTAAGTCGATTACATCAACCCCAGTGTGTAACTAGTACTTAATTTATCGACCCCGAAAGATGACAGGCAAAGTCGACCTCAGCAGAATTTGAACTCAGAACGTAACGGCTGATGAAATAACACCTGTTTCCATAATTTTCAGTGCTCAGTTTAAATCCTGCGGAAGGTAACATCAACCCTGCATCCTAGCCACAACCACTGTTTTCACTTTCCAGGAATTTCTGAAGATTTTTTACTCAAAATACAGAACAAAAGTACTAAGAGCAGTAATATATCAATACTAACTTGCTTCCATTCAAACATGCTTCAGGAATATTCCAACCTATAAGAAAGTCGTTTCAATGTATTTTGTTGTGGAGAAAATTTCTTGCTGAAGACAGTGTGATAAGAAGCTTGTTACTACTTTTCAACCATGTGGGAGCAAGTGTCTTCTACTATAGCCTTGGGTTGACCACAGCCTTTGAGTGGAGTGGATTTGCTAGATGGAAACTGGAATAAGCCCATTGTATGTGCAAGAGAGACGCTTGCACTGGTATGGTCATGTGGCGAGAATGGATGAAAATAGGTGTGTGAAAAAGTGCCACACCCTAGCAGTTGAGGGAAACTGTGGAAGAGGTAGACCCAGGAAAACCTGGAACGAGGTGGTGAAGCACAACCTTCGAACTTTAGTTTTCACCGAGGCAATGACTAGTGACCGAGACCTTTGGAAATATGCTGTGTGCGAGAAGACTCGACAGGACAAGTGAGACCATAACCTGTGGCCTTTACCTGGGATGTAGCCAGTCCACTTATGCATACCTTTCCTCCTTGGGACACAAAACTCTGCTTGCGAAGACCTGTTGAGGCAAGTGAAATCAAAATCGAAATCGATCAAAAATCAATGGAAATTGTAGTTGTGATACCAGTACTGGTGGCACGTAAAAAGATTCATCCGAACATGGCCGTTGCCAGCGCCGCCTCGACTGGCCTCCGTGCTGGTGGCACATAAAAAGCATCAACTGATCGTGGTTGTTGCCAGCCTCACCTGGCCCCTGTGCCGGTAGCACGTAAAAAGCACCCACTACACTCATGGAGTGGTTGGCGTTAGGAAGGGCATTCAGCTGTAGAAACACTGCCAGATCAGACTGGAGCCTGGTGCAGCCTCCTGGCTTCCCAGACCCCGGTCGAACCGTCCAACCCATGCAAGCATGGAAAGCGGACGTTAAACTATGATGATGATGATATATATATATATGTGTGTGTCTGTGCTTGCCTCCTGCCATTGCTTGACGACTGATGCTGGTGTGTTTATGTTCCTGTAACTTAGTGATTTTGCAAAAGAGACCGATAGAATAAGTACTAGGCTTACAAAGAATAAGTCTTGGGGTCGATTTCTTTGACTAAAAACTCTTTAAGGTGATGCTCCAGCATAGCCACAGTCGAAATGACTGAAATAAGTAAAAGAATAAAAGAGTAAATATAAATACACTGAGTCAGTTTGCAGTATTCCCTAATCCGGCCGGTGGATGCATGCATTTCAGAGTGGTTGCCTCCTCTTCAGCACTGCAAACCAACAAGACAGGTGTGTTTACACCTGTTTACTGTGAGAAATTTTCTCTGTGACAAAATACAGTGATTGGATTTTTCTTATGGGTTCAAATATGCCTCTAGTATTTTTGAACTGGTAACAAGTTTGTCTTTATTTAACCCTTTTGTTACTAACCCGGCCAAAACTAGCTCTGGCTCTGTGGTAAAATGTCTTGTTTTCATAAGTATTGAATTAAAATCTTCCCCCAAACCTTAGTCACAATTTACATTCCTAACACTAGATTAATCATAACTAAGTTATTTTACTAAATTCTTTGTTATATTTAAAATAATTGGAAGAAACACAGAGCATCTCAAAATAAATACAGTAACGAAAGGGTTAAAGGGTGACTCAACACCCCATGGTGTCCCACAGTTCCACACCAATCCCAGAAATCAGTAACAGTAACAAAAATTACTTTTACTTCTTGTTCAACCCCACAAACTGGTTCTTAATTTTATTGACCTTGAAGAAATAAAAACCAAAACTGACCTCAGTAGGGTTTGATCTCAAAATGTAAAGAGTCACGCTGGTGAGACCCATATTGGAATACGGGATTCAAGCTTCTTCTCTTTATCTCCTCAAAGACATACATCATCTCGAAAGAGTCCAGAAGCTGGCTACCCGCATGGTTCTTGATCTCAAGCATTTGTCTTATGAAGAAAGGCTGAAGACGCTCGACCTTTATTCTCTAGAAAATTGACGACGCCGTGATGATCTCATTCTTGCCGACAACATCATAAGCGGAAAGTGCAACCTCTCAAAAGAGCTGTTGTTCACTCCTGCTCCAGAGTGTGGGCTGCAGGGCCACTCCGAAAAGCTCTATCTACGACGATTTCATCTCAATCAAAGGAGAGGGGCTTTCTCTCTCCAGGTTGTGGATCCGTGGAATAAGCTACCGGATGAGATAGTGAAGATGCCGACAACCGCTCGGTTCAAAGTCTCTCTTGACCAGAAATGGCCTGAACTCTTTGTATGACCACCCTCCCTGTCTCCCTACATAGCCTTGCTTTTGCTTTTTGAACCAATAAAAATTGAATTGAAAAAAAAACTTCTGTCAGGCATTTTATCCAACACTCTGCCAGTTCTGCCAAACACAATACAGTGAAACATGTAATAGCTGTGTAAATGCTGTGTTTCTCAACATAACACTCTCTTCTAATTGTGAAGAAGAAAAACACTTGTAGTTGGCCACTCAACTTGCTAAAACTAGCAGCTGAATTACCCTCAAATTACACACTTCAAAACAATTGAAAGCCCTAATGTATCTAGGACTACATTAGCCAATGCATCTTGTGCCTCCATGTGGGTTGCTCAGTAAGACAGAAATAGCTGCTAAATTTCCTCTCAGTCACACCTGAACAGAAAACAGCACAGCTCCCATGATTTTCACAAACATTTTTTCACGCTAAGAGTTGCTGAAGCATGGAACCAACTGCCGGCATCAGTTGTTAGTTGTCAGAGCACTGCATCCTTCAAAACTTCCATGCTTTCTGAGATTCGCCAACACTACACCAGATTTTCTCCCCTCCATACACACACAAGCATGTATCTGACTCATACATTGTTCACATCCCAGACATTTGTACATTACTGCATATGCTTTATACGCACTTTTGACAAGTTGTGGTGCACCTGAGCACTGTATACAATAATTTCATTATTATTTATCTTTTTAAAAAATAGATAAGACATTATCCTGGGTACATTGTTGCTGAAATAAAATTAAGATAGAATGGTCATGGCTGGAGATTAATCAAGACCAACAGCAACCAGTGTCATTGAAGAATACCAGCTTGGAATGTTGAGGAATACCAATATGATCCTGCTATAAGACATTGATATATGATAGGTGTGGTTGGCAAGGCAGGAATGGATTATCTGAAACTATCGTTAGCAGAGACTTTCTAATGACTTAATTATATCGAAATAGACAAATACATATGTATCTTTTTATATACCTTTCACTTGTTTCAGTCATTTGACTGTGGCCATGTTGGAGCACCACCTTTTAGTCGAGCAAATCGACCCCAGGACTTATTCTTTGTAAGCCTAGTACTTATTTTATCGGCCTCTAAGTTACGGGGATGTAAACACACCAGCATCGGTTGTCAAGCAATGTTGGGGGGACAAACACAGACACACAAACATGTACACACACATACATATGCATATATATATATACATATATACGACGGGCTTCTTTCAGTTTCTGTCTACCAAATCCACTTACAAGGCTTCGGTCAGCCCGAAGCTATAGTAGAAGACACTTGGTGCCATGCATTGGGACTGAACCCGGAACCATGTGGTTGGTAAGCAAGCTACTTACCACACAGCCACTCCTGCGCCTATGATACATACGTATCTTTTTATATACCTTTTACTTGTTTCAGTCATTAGACTGTGGCCATGCTGGGGCACTGCCTTGAAGAACTTTTTAGTTGAACGAATTAGCTCCAGTATTTATTTTCTTTCATTTTCATTCGCTGTCTTTTTTTGCTGATCCACTAAGTTACAAGGACATAAACATACCAACACCAGTTGTCAAGCAATGATGGGGGACAAACACACACACATACACACACACACACACACATACATAGATAGATAGATAGATATACAATGGGCTCCTTTCAGTCTGTGTCTGCCAAATTCACTCCACTTCTAGGGATCAAGGCTACAGTAGAACACTTTCCCAAAGTGCCACACAGTGGGACCGAACCTGGAACTCTATGGTTGGGAAGCAAACGTCTTTCCACGCAGCCACACCTATATATATACGAGTGAGTGTGTGTATAATATGCACACACAGCACAATGTATGTATGCTTAGCAATTGATTAATCAATCACCATCCCTACCTCCCCACCTCTCCACACCCACCCTCCAATCATTCATCTACCATCTCGATTGATTGATATATTCCTGAATGAAAACTTGCTTTCATTTCACTCAAGACAAGCAATAAAAAGAGCTTTTAGAACGAAAACCATCTCTGTTTGTCATCATCATTATCATCTTCATCAATCAGCATCATCTTCACCCTCCACCACCACCACCACCATCATCAATACTACCATCATCACCACCAACTACCTTTATCACAATCGTCATCATCATCACCACCACCATCACTACCATCATCACGACCCACTACCATCATCACAATCATCACCACCACCACCACCATGGCTACAACAATCATCACCCCCCCCCCATTCTTGTAAACCATTCTGCTACCAGCAACAGCAGCAGCAGCAGTACCATCGTTACCATCCTCATAACAAAAACCACCACCCATCATGAACACCGCAATTACAACCGCGCTATTTTAATTTCTATATCCTATACACAAACTGTAAATAACTCAGAGCAGCAACACACACACATAAATAAAATGGAAAAATAGCTGTGGTGGTGGTTGGGGGTACAAACAACAAGAAATGTAAATAAAATCAGAGCAAATGTATACATATGAATGCGTGTTTATATATATATTATATATATATATATATAATTTATATAATTTTTCTAATATTTTATATAATTTATATATATATATATAATTTATATATATATATATATATATACATATATATATATATGTTATAAATAACATGAAGACAAGTTAAAAAAACAAACAGTGTATTAGATTAATGCTCAGGTAAAATAGAAAGAGAAGTCTGTTTTGAGTGCATTGCTCTTTCTGCAGAGAGAATAGATGAGTGTGTGTGTGATTAAATGTATATGTATGAATAGGCAGCATGTGTTTTATATGAACACTCATGCATATATGTACACACATACATACACACACATACACATTTGTGTGTGTGTGTCAATGCAATATGGCTGATGCATGGAGAATCAGATGAATAAGACTAAAAAGTTTGAATAAAATTTATAAAAACCAATATCAAGACTATGAAATATAAGAAT
Source organism: Octopus sinensis (assembly GCF_006345805.1). Classification (NCBI taxonomy): domain Eukaryota; kingdom Metazoa; phylum Mollusca; class Cephalopoda; order Octopoda; family Octopodidae; genus Octopus; species Octopus sinensis. The sequence continues at coordinate 33,947,326 of NC_043012.1, forward strand.
TCACTATTTATAGATTAATGTTTGTGTGTATGTCTTTATATATCTGATCATTATATATATATATATATATATATAATATATATATATATGTTATAAATAACATGAAGACAAGTTAAAAAAACAAACAGTGTATTAGATTAATGCTCAGGTAAAATAGAAAGAGAAGTCTGTTTTGAGTGCATTGCTCTTTCTGCAGAGAGAATAGATGAGTGTGTGTGTGATTAAATGTATATGTATGAATAGGCAGCATGTGTTTTATATGAACACTCATGCATATATGTACACACATACATACACACACATACACATTTGTGTGTGTGTGTCAATGCAATATGGCTGATGCATGGAGAATCAGATGAATAAGACTAAAAAGTTTGAATAAAATTTATAAAAACCAATATCAAGACTATGAAATATAAGAATTCACTATTTATAGATTAATGTTTGTGTGTATGTCTTTATATATCTGATCATTATATATATATATATATATATATATATATATATATATATATCTACACACACACACACACATATCTTCATCATCATCAACGTTTAATGTCCATTTTCCATGCTAGCATGGGTTGGATGGTTCGACCAGGGTCTGGAAAGCCAGGAGGCTGCACCAGGCTACAGTCTGATCTGGCAATGTTTCTACAGCTGGATGCCCTTCCTAACGCCAACCACTCCAAGAGTGTAGTGGGTGCTTTTTACGTGCCACTGGCACGAGGGCCAGATCGGATGGTGCTACATGCCACCAGCACAGGAGCCAATCAAGGCGATACTGGCATCGGCCATGCTCGGATGGTGCTCTGCAAGTGCATATACATGTGTGTGTGTGTGTGTGTGTGTATATGTGTGCATCTGTGTGTGGTTTAAAACATGAAGGAAACCAAACGGTTCAACTAGAGAGTATATAGACTAAAGGACATAAATAGCTACAGGAAGGGGAAATTGGTTATTAAATATATAATGCAAATTATTTATATACCTTGCTTTCTGCATTTTTGTGTGTATATATCATATATGTTCTGTATGTGTGTGTGTGTAAATGTATCTACATCAACAATGAGTATTCAGATAAATTCATGTTAAGAAAAGAAAGTCAGATTTAATAGGAATGGAATCAAACTAGAATCACAATCAAATTTAGTCTTCTTTACCAGAAATTGGCTACAAATATTTTTTATCATTAGTGGCTGTGATGGAGCTATGTGGTGTTGGTGGAGAGGATGGTAGATGAGGCAAAAGGGAAGTGAAAACTGAAGGGGCTGGCAGAAGAGTGAAAGGGGCAAGCGTGGGCAGGAAGCACGTGTGGTTAGTTCGAGCTGAGACGGCAGAGAGGCAAGACGTGTTTAATTCGTGAGAGTGACCGCTGGTTCCGCCGAGGTCAACAGGTAAGGCCTTTTGTATTTCTTTCTCCCGTTTGCTTCTTTTTCTGTTGTCCTTTTCTTCCATCACACTACAGAGGGCATGGGAAAAGGGGACTTGCCACAGGTACTGTTCTTGATCAAATTAATTTCATAATATATGCTGTGCTCCCAGAACTTTGCAATGTGAAAGGGCCCTTTAGTTTGCCCTCAATAAGAACTTACTTTGCATGGGAAAAAGATACATGCAATACATGGGTTTTATTTGTCAATGGAACTTAAATAGGTGATGATGACTGTCTTGGAAAAGATCACCACAAGATGGTTTCCAAACCTTTGTTGGATGGCACAAATTGACAACAGCCAGATAGGTCCCTGTGGCCTACTTCTGACCAACTCATTTAATTCATACGCACAGTTTTGAGGTTCTACAGTTCAGTAAAAATCCATCCAATATGTCATTGAGGCATCTGACACAGCAAGGTTTGCTCTGATAAAGTTAATCTAATTTCATCTAGGACGAGGCATCATCATTAGGCTTTTTCCTCTTTCCCCTCCATGAAGATACTTCAACATTCAACAGCTTGCTGCCCACTTAACACTAGAAGGACCGAGTGTGTCAACGAATGCATTTTGAAATTTTAATTGCACACAATTCTAAAATTATTGGAGATTTTGACATCATGGTGCTTGACTTTTCATAGTTTTATAACATCTGTAAACACTATAAATTATAGGTTGTTTGCACCACTGGTAAAAAAAAAAATAATAAATCGCATACTACGTATAAGGACCACATGCATCAATTGACATATTGGCAACTTTTGAAAATTGCACCTGCTTTTTTTATACATGTGACACCATTTTAGATATTCAGTAATTGCATGGACTTTATAGTTCACAAAACAAAACTGCGGTTTAGTCAGAACAAAAGGAAATTAACAGGAGCAGTAAAACAGGTGAAACTAGTCCATGAAACTGTGGTTTTTGAAAGCCAAAGAGAAGCCGACCGTCACACTTATATATCATACCAATGCAAAAAAATCAAAGTCTATTTTTGTTTTGAGTACTTTACATCAACTCCGCCCACAAGGCTTTGGTTGGCCCAAGACTATAGTAGAAGACACTTGTCTAAGGTACCATGCAGTGGGACTGAACCCAGAACCATGTGGTTGGGAAGCAAGCTTTTTATCACACAACCACGCCTGTGCCTATAATAGTTTTCTACCCCTCTTCACTTTTCCTTTCAAATTGAAAAACATCTTTGCAATTAATTGAGATTCTGGTCCTTCTAGTGTTTATGGCCAATCGGTTTACTTTACTGAAACAACAAATACGAAGCCCGAGTGACAATATGGTTACAGCCTTTTACACGCTGTGCCAGTGTAACCTCTTTACAAAACCATTGTTGAACCATCAGGTGCTGCCATGCAAATACATGGAACCAGAAGTGATAGAGACAAGGAAGGCAAGGAGCCTCTGTTGAAAACCAACTCAACAGAAATGTTGTCAATGTAAGAGAGTATTCCGTGTATGCTAATCAACAGAAATGCTTCTTCTTAGGACTTCTCTCCATAAAGTCCAAGGTTTCAGTTCATTTCAAGATCTTCAAATAGTCAATAGGGAATTGTGTCCCACCTGCTGAGAGAGTAGGGGCAGAAGAGGCTTTATACATGGTTTGAGGGAGAACAGTCATCATCATGATCATCGTTTAATGTCCGTTTTCCATGCTAGCATGGGTTGGACGGTTTGACTGGGGTCTGGGAAGCCAGGAGGCTGCACCAGGCTCTAGTCTGATTTGGCAGATATCAAAGAAAATCAACCCAAACTCCCTGGGAATGATGGGATAGTCAGTTGTTTTTTTACAGAGTATAACAATATAAAGCTGGAATTTTTTTTTTATGTTACTGGTGAAACTGAAAAGATATTCTTGATGAATATTCTGAACGCCTCACTTCCCTGGGCACGGACACCTTGAAACTCCAACATCTGGCAACCAATTTGGCAGACACCCATAAAATTATTAACCATCTTACAAACAACAACTCTGAGCACCTTTTCAAACTCCACCTGTCTAACAACCGTGGACATGTTTACAAAGTCACAAAACAGCACAGCTCGCATGACTTTCGGAAACATCTTTCCACGCTAAGAGTTGCTGAAGCATGGAACAGACTGTCAGCATCAGTTGTTAGTTGTTGGAGCACTGCGTCCTACAAAACTTCCATGCTTCCTGAGATTCGCCAACACTACACCTGATTTTCTCCCCTCCATACACACGCAAGCATGTATCTGACTCTGGCTCTTTAGTACAATTGTCTGGTTTTCATAAGTTCTGAATTAAAATCTTCCACCAAACCTTTGTCCCAATTTATGTTCCTAAAACTAGCTTAATGATAACGATGTTATTTTACTAAATTCTTTGTTATATTTAAAATGATTGGAAGAAACACAGAGCAACTCAAAATAAATATAGTAACGAAAGGGTTAAACAATGTTGGTCGTGCTGAAGTGTCTAGTTTACATATATTTCAGATGAACATCAACCACATTAATCTTGCATGTGTTGCAGAGTTTTCCAAGGTCATTGGGACAACCCATTTATTCCTGATTAAACCACAATAAAAACAAACAAAATATTTTTGTGAAAAGCTGTGTATTTGAAGAGAAATGCCCCTAATGGGGAACTGAATCAATGTCACTGACTCTGGCCTTGTTAAGGAGCTCTCTGTTCTTTCTTAGATTTATTAATGATAAAAATTTATCTTAAGCATATTTCGTTTTTGGATTTGGTTTGCAAGGTTCTTGATATGAGTTCGTGTGTTGAAGCATATTCTGTTGTGTCTGGTGAGAGTCATTTTCTTTTTGTGCCTTATTATGTAACATTATGTAACCGGTAAAATTTCCACTTTTTTCTTATTTTTATTTTCCTAAAATTTTCGTTGCAGAGTCAAAACTATTGAAAAGGTTGCAAGATGTAACGGAAATTTTAGGAAAATAAAAATAAGTTAGTGGAAATTTTACCGGTGAATGTGTTATATTATAAGGCACAAAAAGAAAATGACTCTCCCCAGACACAACAGAATTATCTTAAGCAGTTATCTCCCTTATATTACTCTTTAAACCTGTTTCAGAGTTGTTTCCCTTTGTTAACTTGCTCTCCTATTTTTTTTAGTGGGAAACATTTTAACTTTTTTTGTTTTTTATACAAGCAGCCACCTCCTTTATTACCTTTTGGTTGTATATTTGTGTGGGAGTGATAGCGATAGAGAGAGAGAGAGAGAGAGAGAGAGAAAATGTTTCCTTCATTTAGATTTCCTCCACCCGAGAGGAAACATGTCGGAAGTAAAAAAAGATTTTTTGCTGTAAATATTATGAAAATGCAAAGAGTAAGATGGGAAATGTTGTACATGTTTATATGTAAGGAAATATGTTTGGTTCATAGACACACACACCAATACACACACACACTGACTTGTACATAGAACTGTATGGAGTGTGTGTTGGTTACAGTATATTAATACTCGACAGTTATAATAATAATAATAATAATAATAATGAAATGATTGTATACAGTGCTCAGGTGCACCACAACTTGTCAAAAGTGCATATAAAGTATATGCAGTAATGTACAAATGTCTATGCTTGCGTGTGTATGGAGGGGGGAAAATCAGGTGTAGTGTTGGCGAATCTCAGGAAGCATGGAAGTTTTGAAGGATGCAGTGCTCCGACAACTAACAACTGATGCTGGCAGTCTGTTCCATGCTTTGTTATCATCGTTGCCGTCAACATTTAACATCTATTCTCCATGCAAGCCATCCATGTTGGATGACTTGACAGGAAATGGCAAGGCAAAGGGGCCACACCAGGTTCCATAGTCTGTTTTGGCTTGGTTTCTACAGCTTGCAGCCCTTCTTAATGTCAGTCATTTACAGAGTGCACTGGGTGCTTTTTTGATGGCACCAACACCTACACCAATATGTTTTATGTGGTACCTAGGTTTAAGGATCCGGAGCAGTTTTGATGGCAGGAATGGGAAAGGCATAAGAAGTCAGTGTTGTGGATGATGAATGATTTTGAGTATAGGAGGACACACAAAGAGGAGGATAAGGTTAACAGACAACCCCACATGTGGAACGACAGGATTAATAATGGTACACATGTGGGAGAGGACAGAGTTAAGTAAAATTAATCCCAATACATGATTGGTACTTTGTTTCATCAAACCTGGAAAGAAAAGAGCAAATTTAACCCTGGAGATTCATCATCATCTAATGTCTGTTTCCCATGCTGGCATGGGTTGGACAATTTGACAGGAGCTGACCAGCTGAAGGCCTGTTCTGTTTCCCTGTCTGTTTAGCATACTCTCTGTGGGTCCCAATATTTGTAGGTCCCTGTGAGTCCCAACGTCTGTCGAGTGTGATGATATATTACTAAAATCCCACAAAAAGCTATTTTATTTGTTTCTTCAAATCAATTCTGCCACAAAACCAACCTTCAGTAGTGTATATATCATCATCATCGTTTAACGTCCGCTTTCCATGCCAGCATGGGTTGGATGATTTGACTGAGGGCTGGCGAACCAGATGACTGCACCAGGCTCCATTCTGATCTGGCAGAGTTTCTACAGCTTGATGCCCTTCCTAATGCCAACCACTCTGAGGGTGTAGTGGGTGCTTTTATGTGCCACCAGCACGAGGGCTAGTCAGGCAGTACTAGCAATGGCCATGCTCAGATGGTGTTTTTTATGTGCCACCTGCACAGGAGCCAATCCAGCGGAAGTGGCAACGGCCTCGCTCAAATATTTTTTCATGTGCCGGTAAGGCGATGCTGGTAACGATCACACTCGAATGGTGCTTTTTACATGGCACTGGCAATGACCTCACTCAAATGTTTTTTCATGTGCCGGTAAGGCGATGCTGGTAACGATCACACTCGAATGGTGCTTTTTACATGGCACTGGCAATGACCTCACTCAAATGTTTTTTTCACGTGCCACCAGCACAAGTGCTAGTAAGGTGACATAGGTAGTACTAGTAAGGTCACACACACACACACACACATATATATATATACCCATAAATGAAAGGTTTAGTCCACTTTGAACTTTTAAACCCAAACCAAATGATAACAAAGGAAATCTACTATGAGCAGCTTGAGTGGCTTAAGTCAGCGCTAGAAGAAAAACGTCCATCTTTGGTTTTAAGACAAAAGGTGTTCTTCCATCAGGATATGGCTCAGCCACACACGCCAACGATGACATTCCAAGGGCTGGAGCAGTTTAAATGGGAAACAATGCCCCACCCACCATATTTGCTAGACATTGCCCCTTCTGATTATCATCTATTCCGCAGTCTTCAAAATTATTTGGATGGAAAAAATATGAATTCTGTAGACGAGAACAGAACAGTACTGGAGGAGTATTTATCATCACAAACGAGTGAATTTTGGAAGAGGGGCCTTGCAAGTCTACCAGATAGAGCATTGTATAAGATGAAGGAGAGTATATTTTAGATTGAAAAAGAACTTTATCTTAATTTTGAATAATAAAAGTATTATAAAAAACCAATTATTTCTGGGATGTCCCAATATATATATATATATATATAAATATAAATATAAATGCCAATATGTTTTATAGTGTCTCCTTTTTTCATGCTTCATTTATGTAAATTATATTTCTTGTAAATTTTCAGAACCAGCCCAAGGATGGTAATAAGCACAAGCATGTATGTATGCACACACACACACACACACACACACACACACACCTATAAATACACATTTTCATACAAACAAATATATAACATACCTCTACAGTTTCAGTCAACCAAATTCTGCTGAAAAGGAGTTGGTCAACCAGAGACTGCATTGGAAGATACCCTCCCAAGATGATGTGCAGCAAGATTGAACCTGGAACACAAGGTTGTGAAGCAAAATTCTTAAGCACACACCTACATTTGCACCAGTGTATATATGTATAAGTTCAGCAAAATTTAGATTCAGATGAATATGGTACTTAAGTTAAAGGCATCAGAATTTTATATGGTATTATCCATATAAATCAAATGGGGTGATTATAATCAAAATAAGCAACAAGGATATCCAAGGTAGAGTAGTACAATTGTTTCATGCTACTTCATTTTATTAAGCACTGTAAGTATTACGTCAGTTTTAAAATGTCGAACAATCTTCAGCCACACACACACACACACACAACACACACATATATATATATATATATATATATATATATATATATCGGGTATTTGGGCTAAATTTGATGGTTTGCATGAATGGAAAAGAAAACACAACATCCTATCAAAAATTGTCAGCTCGATTATAGCTGGGAGATAACAATTTATCCAAAGTTGCTGCTCTCACTTTCCAGCACAGCCTCAGGCAGGTTCCAGAACCTGGCACATGTGTTTCTCACTGTGTCCTTAGGAAGATCTTTGAACCCCTTGATCTTAACTATTAGCTTGGCCTTGTTGTTTCAGGCATTGCAGTTGATGCCTTTCTCAACTGGACCCCACACATAGTAATTGCGAGGCCAGAATTACAAGGAATTAGGAGGCCATAAGTTGGGGCTGGTGAACTCATAGAAATTCTCCAACAATCACTTCTGACTCTTTCCTGAGGTGTGGCAAGGAACCAATTCTTGCTGCTACACATTTGGCCTTCAAGCAGCAACCACTTCCTGCCTAGGTTTCACTTCAGTCTCCAACAGCTTCAGATAATCATCTGAATTGAGCCGAAGGTTTGTTCAAAGATGTTGGCTGGCATGATGTCACCCTCACTGGACCCAAAGACTATCATCACGGTTTGAGGGAATTTTATTTCCATGATACGTGGGACAACACATGGATTGTAAGCAAACCACCTGTTGTTCTCAGTGTTGTACATCTGGTCCTTCTTTTCATCTGAGAGTGTGGGGATAAGGTGAACGGAATTAAATGGTCAGTGACGTCAATGGCTGAGAGGCCCTACCGGAAGAGTGAGTGACGATGTGGGCTTCTTTGGCATCAGGCAGTGGGAGTGGATAGATGTGTGTAGATATGCAAGCTAGGAAGGGTTGAGCACATCTCAGATTTGACCCAGCCAAATAGTCGACACTGAGAGGTAGATGAAATATATTACAATTTCATATGTCCTAATTTTGCATGTCACACTGTCATATACCATAACCATGTGTGAAGGTGGCGAGCTGGCAGAAACGTTAACACGCCGGGCGAAATGCATAGCTGTATTTCGTCTGCTGTTATGTTGAGTTCAAATTCCACCGAGGTCGACTTTGCCTTTCATCCTTTCGGGGTCGATAAATTAAGTACCAGTTACGCACTGGGATCGATGTAATCGACTTAATCCGTTTGTCTGTCCTTGTTTGTCCCCTGTGTTTAGCCCCTTCTGGGTAGTAAAGAAATATATACCATAACCATGTGTATCCCAGATGTATATGACCTAAATCTTGTATTTTACTATTTTTTATTTTACAGTTTTCTAAGTTACAATCTGGTATGTCACAATTTTTACTATTCATGATATTCAACTTGTGAAAATTTGTAAATTTCTCTACAAAGAAAACCCATTAGTCTAAGACATTTTCAATTTCAATGATTCCTGATTTGTGATAATGTTCAAAATGTTTTCCATGTCCCAGCCTATGATCTTAAGTCAAAAGACATTTTATATTTGGTGTGATTTAGTCATTTCCTAATTAGTATAAATTGTAATTGCTCTGATGTTTTTATTAATTGATTTGGTTGTATGCCACCCTGGTTCTGTTGTATTTGATAAGTTTTAAACTCATTCAATGTGAAGATTTTCAAAAACACTTAAAAAACAAAAATTTTTAGAAAATATTTCCAAACTCTTTTCTTTTTTTCAGAGAATTTTGAAGTTATCATCATTTTAAAAATATATCTTATTTGCTCACCATTTCTAAAGTTCATATTACCAGACATGTTAGAATTATTCGAACTCATAAAAAAAATGGTGTCCTCCAAGACAGGTTTGAAAAAATAACAAAGTTTCACAACCGGTGTTATGATATAAGACAGCCTAGTTTGAATAATTACAACAAACTGGACTCTACTAAAGACACACAAGGACCAAGTGCAGCTGATAAACCAGAAGATGAATTAGATCTCTGTTTCATGATGTCTCTTATGAACACAATCAACAATAGAAATTTTTAAATGAAATTTATTTTGTTGAAGTTTTATTGATTCTAAACTTAAAAGTTTTAAAATTTCCTCATTTCCAACCAGAATAAGTTCCAAAAATATTGTAATTGATTTTAGAAATTTTAATTCAATTTTCAGAACTTTACATCGATAGAAAAACAGAAAATTCTAGCACTCTCAGTTTTCAAGCTTTTACAATGCTTTGATATATTATTTTCACAGTTATTTTCTTCCTTTTATAATTTTAAAAGTGATATTTTCTCATTTTCATGTTTCTAAATATGTCAGTATTGATAAACTTCATTCTACCGTCTCTGTTGTAGAATTCTTTGAAATGTAGAAATTTTCAATTTTTCATGACCCTGGACCTTTTTATAATAAAATTGAAAATTTCTATAATTCTAAGAAATACTTGAATTTGTCCTATTTTCTTATGATCTGTAATGTCTGTGATCCCGAGACATTGAGACTTATCACAACTTGTCACTATCACACTGCACCACACACAATTTCTTATGATGCCCACCCCTTAAGACATGTCACAAATGATCACTGCACTCCTCCACCTTCTTTAACCCCCAGGGTCCTCGATATACCACAATTACCCATAATCATTCTCTTAAAATTGTTGATCTTGAAATTATTTTAAATGTTGATATTTTCAAATTTAAACAATTTTTTTTCAGCTGGTATCTATCATACTTTGCTAATGTTTGTCATTTTTGAAAAATATTAAGAATTTGTTCTAAGTTATTAAGTATTTCAAATGTTCCATACTAATTAGAATTTATCATTAAATTCTCTTGAGTGTAGATATCATTTGAACATTGTAAAATACTAATCAATATTGACCTTTATATAATTATAATTCTAAGAAAGAATTGGTTTCCTGAGGGAAATCCAGAGAAGAAACTGTGCAGCAAGTATAGTTGGCTGTGTGGTTAACAAGTTGGTTACACAACTACATGGCTCTGGGTTCAATCCCAATGCATAACATCCTAGGATAGTGTCTTCCCTCTTAGACTCTAGTTGACCAATATCTTGTGAGTGGCATCTGGGAGACAGAAACTGTGTGGCAATCCACACCTAGATGGACATTCCCATATCCCTTTTGCCATCAGAAATGCAGTAAGCCATTGGAAAGTTATGATCACTAAATGGTGAACTTAAGATCTTAAGTATTTATGAAGTGTGTAATGGTGGCTGTGTTTGTGGTGTTATAATTATAAAAAATTGATTATAAAAAAATATAATTATAAAAAAAAAGAAATTAAAATGTCTCTGTTAATTCCTATCTACTTTGTGTGTGTGTGATCTCTTTCAGTCACTAGACTGAGACCATGCTGGGGCACTGCCATAAAAAAATTTTTAGTCGAATAAATTGACCCCAGTACTTATTTTTTTTTTAAGCCCAGTACTTATTCTATCAGTCTCTTTTTGCTGAACTGCTAAGTTCTAGGGACATGAACAAACCAACACAGGCTGTCAAGTGGTGGTGAGAGACAAACAGATGCAAAGACACACACACACACATACATGTATACAACTGGCTTCTTTCAGTTTACCAAATCCACTCACAAGGCTTTGGTCATCCCAAGGTTATACTAGAAGACACTTTCCCAAGGTGTCACACAATGGGACTGAACCCAGAACCATGTGGTTGGGAAGCTAGCTTCTTACCACATGGAACTGGGTATGGAACCAGCCTTTGATTTCTTTTCTATTCAGAAGGGTTTTTCAACCCAATATTTACATATTATTCATAGCTTTATGTGCTTCAAGACCTAGTTCCAAAGGAAGAATTATTTCACATTTTCTCAACAGTTTCTAAATTCTTATGTCAACAATATCATTATCATCGTTTAACGTCCGTTTTCCGTGCTAGCACGGATTAGACGGTTTGACCGGGGTCTGGGAAGCCAGAAGGCTGCACCAGGCATATATATATGTATATATATATATATATATATATATATATATATAATATATATATATATATATATATATAGACATCCACATACATCCACATATACACACATACATATGTACACACACACATATACATAATATCACAAGTTTTCTAAATTTGTTGTTTAGGTCTGATCACTTGGAAAACTGTCCTGGATGTTCCCTTCTTTGGTACTGCAGTCCAAGCTGTAAGGTAGGGATTTTACTCAGTCTTGTTTGTCTCCCTTCTCTGCCATCTTCCCCAAAAAACAGTCCAGCCCCAGAACATCACAATCTTCTTCCTTTCACAATACTAAAAGCAATTTATTCTCTCTCCCTAATGTTCTTTCACATAACTTTGTTAATCCTTGAAATACCTGTCACACCTTAATGATGGACTTATATTTCAGTTGAAACCTTGATGACGACAACAACGCTTTAATAATAATAATAAGTCTACCAAATATAGGCAAATAAAGGCTTGAAATTTGGGGTAGAGTGCTAGGCAATTATATCGGCCCCTACAGATACTTATTTTACCATTCCTGTAAAGATGAAAGGCAAAGCTGACCTCTACAGAATTTAAACTCAGAACATAAATACAAATGAAATGCCACTAAGCATTTTGTCTGAAATGCTGATGATTCTGCGAGCTTTCAGTCTTAATAATAATAATAATAATGATGATGAGTTCAAATTTTGGCACAAGGCCAGCAATTTCAAGAGAGGGGATAAATTTATTACATTGACCCTAGAGCTCAACTGGTACATTTTTTATCAACCCCCAAAAGGATGAAAGGCAAAGTTGACCTCATAGGAATTTGAACTTGGAACATAAAGACAGACAAAATGCTGCTAAGTATTTTGCCCAGCATGCTAACAGTTCTACCACCTCACTGCTATAATAAATGATAATAATAATAATAATAATAATAATAATAATAATCTTCATCATCATCATCATCGTTTAATGTTGGCTTTCCATGCTGGCATGGGTTGGACAATTTGACTGAGGACTGGCAAGCCAGGAAGCTGCACCAGGCTCTAATCTGGCAAAGTTTCTACAGCTGGATGCCCTTCCTAACCCCAACCACTCCAAGAGTGTAGTGAGTGCCTTTTACATGTCACTGGCATCGACCATGCTCAAATGATGCTTTTACATGCCACCAGCATGGGAACCAGTCAGGCAGCAATGGCATCAACCACAACTACGATTTCGCTTGACTCAACAGGTCTTCTCAAGCACACCATATTGCCCAAAGATTGAAAGGTACTTTTTAATGGGCTGGTTATGCAACGCTGGCATCGGCCACAGCTACGATCTCACTTGACTTGCTAGGTCTTCTTAATCACAGCATATCTCCAAAGGTCTTGGTCACTTGTCGTTGCTTCTGTGATGCCCGATGTTCGAAGGTTGTGCTTCACCACCTCATCCCGTATCTTCCTGGGTTTCCCTTCTTCCACAGGTTCCTGCCAATGTTAGGCTGTGACATTTGTTCACACAACTGTTCTCATCCATTCACAACACATGACCGTACCAGCACAGTCATCTCTCTTGCACACCACATCTGATGCTTCTTATGTCCAACTTTTCTCTCATATGTGCACACTGACATTACACATCCAGCAGAGCATACTAGCTTCATTTCTTTCAAGCTTATGTACGTCTTCATCAGTCACAGCCCATATTTCATGCCGTGTAGCATGGCTGTTCACACACATGAATCATACAGTCTACCTTTTACTCTGAGTGAGAGGCCCTTTGTTACCAGCAGAGGTAGGAGCTGCCTGAACTTTGCCCAGGCTATTCTTATTCTTCTCAGAGCATCCACCTCCAATACTAACTTGGTCACCTTGGTAATGGAAGCAATCAACTACTTCTAAATTTTCCCCCTGGAATGTGATGGAATCTGTTTTCTGTACGTCTTTGGTGTTTATTGCCCCGGTGCATCTGCCACACACAAAAACTATCTTTCCAGTTAGCCTTTATTTGATATTGCTGCACCTCTTATGTGTCCATAGATTACACCAGGCACATCTTATGGAGTTTCTACCTATGCCTTTTCTACAGATCGAGCAGGGCCATCTACCTGATGGCATTTGTGATTTGTCTGCCTTTCTGCTTACTAGGACTTTGGTTTTTGCTAGATTGACTCTAAGGCCCTTTGATTCTAGTCCTTGCTTCCACACCTGAAACTTCTTCTCTAGTTCTAGTAGGGACTCAGCTATTAGAGCAAGGTCGTCAGCATGGAGGAGCTCCCAGGGGCAGCCTGTCTTGAATTCCACTGTTATTGCCTGGAGGACTATGATGAATAAGAGGGGGCTGAGGATTGATCCCTGGTGAACCCCTATTTCTACCCGGAATTCTTCACTGTACTTGTTCCCAACACTCACCTTACTGACAACATCCCTGTATATGACTTGTAAAATAAAGTCTCAAGTGTTTTGTGAAAGGGAACAAAGGTAAATGATATATCTATTATCTCTTCAGGAAATGGATCTTGATGTACATAGAACTGAATGTCTTTGCTATCAGAACCAAGGTGATCCAGTGTTGCCACCATCAGACATCAGAATGGTATTGCGACTGGTTATCCGATGGCAGGTATGTGATTTCTATCTCTTCCAACAATATTTAATTTAGTTCCCTGATATTCCCTGTGGAGTTTTTAGACCATTTCTTAGACCATGTCTGTTTTCAGGCTTTAGATGTTAGGATAACTTGAAACCTTGATGTACCGACCACTGGGTCGTAGTGTCTACCACCATCCCAATCTCAGAGTTCCAACAAAGGTTACTGGTGCTGTACTTCCTTTTTCTCACTAATAAGATCTGCTGCCACTCACTCTTGTGGTTTTAGGAGGCCGATGTCACAAGAAGACACCTTCTGGGCCTTGTCACCCTTAACCCAGTGAAACATTCATGATGTAACTACTTAAAGGAGATGGGGTTATATATGTGTTTGATTGCTGTTTTGGTAACTGATTCCTGGAAGAACAGCTGGTGAAGTTGACTTTCACAGAATTTGGACCAAGAACCCAGAGAACTAGAATTACAGTAAGACATTCTATGTGACCCCTTAACAACTCTATTTACCATTTTATACCATAACCCTTTATCGTTCAGATTACTCTGTCAAATATAATGCTTATCCAATTAGATTGTTTTTAATTAATCATACATTAGGCGAGGTATGGCTGTGTGGTAAGTAGCTTGTTTACCAACCACATGGTTCTGGATTCAGTCCCACTGCGTGTCACCTTGGGCAAGTGTCTTCTACTATAGCCTCGGGCTGACCAAAGCCTTGAGAGTGAATTTGGTAGACAGAAACTGAAAGAAGCCCATCATATATATGTATATGTGTGTGTATATGTTTGTGTGTCTGTGTTTGTCCACCCAACATCGCTTGACAACCAATGCTGGTTTGTTTATGTCCTTGTAACTTAGTGGTTCGGCAAAAGACACTGATAGAATAAGTACTAGGCTTATAAAGAATAAGTCCTGGGGTTGATTCGGTCAACTAAAGGCGGTGCTCCAGCATGGCCACAGTCAAATGACTGAAACAAGTAAAAGAGTAAAAGAGAGAGTAAAAGAGTAAAAGAGAGAGTAAAAGAGTATCTCATAACTTTGAAATTTTGATGATGTGACTGTTTATATTTACAATAACATTGTAGGGTAGGTGTGAAAGGCTTGATCAGGCCAGTTTGAACAATAAAACAGGTAGATTATTTTGGTCAGACATGGATGGTTTAAATGATAAGGGGTTAAAATTCTTAATTAATGCAGATATTGCTAAGTCTGGTGATAAAATTCTTTTTTTGTTTTGTTTTGGCCAGAACAAAGACTATTGTAAAGAATTTGTTGAAGACCCAATGTGGAAAAGACAGTTCCTTGAATTAATGTCACGTATGTAGTTATTTACTCTTTTATTGGTTCCACTCACTGAACTGGGGCCATGTTGGAGCACTACCATTATTTAATAATTTTTATGTAAATTTTGTTTCCTTTATTAACAAAATATTTTCATTTTCATAAAATTTTGATATATTTTTTTTATATATTAAAACAATTATTAAACAAAAATATATCTTATGATTAGTCTTTCTCTTTTCTTGTCTTCTATGCATATTTCCCAGCCAATAACTAGTAATTACTTTTCATCATCATCATCATCATCGCTTAACGTCTGTTTTCCATGCTAGCATGGGTTGGATGGTTTGATCGGGGTCTGGGAAACCAGAAGACTGCACCAGGCTCCAGTCTGATCTGGCAGTGTTTCTACGGCTGGATGCCCTTCCTAACGCCAACCACTCCGTGAGTGTAGTGGGTGCTTTTTACGTGTCACCGGCACAGGTGCCAGACGAGTCTGGCAAACAGCCATGATCGAATGGTGCTTTTTATGTGCCACTGGCACGGGGGCCAGGCAAGGCTGGCAAGGGCCACGAACGGATGGTGCTTTTTACGTACCACCAGGTTAAACAATTTTGTTTTGGTAGAAAACTAATATGCACAGCATTCCTCCTCTAACTACATTATATTTATCTATAGTAGAAGACCTATGTATAAGTACGATAATAGAGATTTTAAATCTGTTTCAGATTATCAGGAATTGAAACAAAGTGGTGTCAAATTCAATTTAACTTATTTCCATGATGTGGTTGGAAAGACTCTTGAGTTACCCTCGGATGAAACTATATTTGAAATGTATGGAAAAGTGAGTTTTACAATCAATTTCATCACTTCTGTTTAACACTGTTGTTATTGTTATTATTGTTGTTGTTTCAGCTGTTGCTGTTGGGTGTAGTGGTCTTCGTCCAGTGGGAGAAGTCCGAAACGTGGTCCTTTGCTATTCGTAAGACCCGCAGAAGAGAAAGCAGGTCAACCCCTGACACCGAGAGCATCGATGGATGGATGAATGCGCCTCCAGGCTCAGCGGTTGCGTAGGAAGTCGGGGACAAGAAACAGGAAGAAAGAGTGAGAGAAAGTTGGGGCGAAAGAGTACAACAGAGGTCGCCACCACCCCCTGCCGGAGCCTTGTGGAGCTTTAGGTGTTTTCGCTCAATAAACACACACACAACGCCCGGTCTGGGAATCGAAACCGCGATCCTCCGACCGCGAGTCTGCTTCCCTAACCATTGGGCCATTGCGCCTCCACTTGTTAATTCTGCTGCTGTTACTATTGTAGTAATAATATTGTGGTTTAGCCCAAGGTCAGATTAATTAAACAAACTAATGGTTAAAAGTATTATAGAGTCCTTTATATTTTTAAGACTTATGGATGTGATTTAGCTGACGTTTCTACTTGGTCAAGCAATTGCATCTAGGGCAGAGGGCGTTTTTTTTAGTTGGCTAATTGAAGTTATTGTTAATGAGGTGGTGTTGGTGATTGATGGCCTGGTCAATCTGGTGCTGGAGCAGTTGTTTCCCTTCTGGTGGTTATAGTTGTGGCTGTTGTTGCAAGAATTTATATATTCCTTATTCTTAATTTTTGACTGTTTTGGTCATATTTTTGGTACTACAATATAACCATCAACATAGCCAACATGATGGAACCACCAGACAGAAGTCTCAAACTAAACTAAAATATGACAGCAGCAGAAAACCTAAACACAGAAATAAGTATACAGCCTCTTTGTTTTTTGGTTTTTTTTTTCTGTTTTTTTTTCTTGAAGGTATTTTTTGTTGGTTTTTTGTTCTGTTCTATTCTATTTTGCCGTTTATTCCAGATGCTTATTAACTGTTTTGCAATTCCTGATGAAGATTATACCCTCTCTATTGGAACTGGAATTTATCTGAGGTAAAAATCAAGTAATCTTATTTGATGCTTAGAGCTATAATTAATTATCTGTATTGATACTGGAACATTAGTTAATTTTTAAATTCCTCTATTGCAACTGTTGTGAAATCCTCTCCTGCTACATAGAACCACAATTCGAATTATGTTCTTGCTTTGCCCCACCCCTCCAAATATGAACTGAGCACTCTTCTTTGCAAGAAACTTAGTTTGGTTTCATTTTAAAAAGAACTTCCTGTTAGCATCATCATCATCATCGTTTAACGTCCGCTTTCCATGCGGTTTTGACTGAGGGCTGGTGAACCAGATGACTGCACCAGGCTCCAATCTTGATCTGGCAGAGTTTCTACAGCTGGATGCCCTTCCTAACACCAACCACTCCGAGAGTGTAGTGGGTGCTTTTACAAGCCACTGGCATGGGGGCCAGTCAAGCGGTACTGGCAACGACCTCGCTCGAATCCTTTTACACATGCCACCAGCACAGGTGCCAATAAGGCGACGTTGGTAATGATCACATTCGAATAGTGCCCTTTTACGTGCCACCGGCATGGAAGCCAGTTGGTTGCTCTGGCAACGATCATGCTCAGATGGTGCTCTTGGCACCTTACTTGCATGGGCACAAGTGCCAGTAAGGTGACGCTGGTAACGATCACACTCGAATGGTACCCTTTTATGTGCCACTGGCACAGAAGCCAGTTAGCTGCTCACACTCGTATGGTGCTCTTTGCACCCCGCTAGTACGGATGCCAGTCATCAAATGTGATTTTGATTTCACTTGCCTCAACAGGTCTTCGCAAGCAGAATTTAGTGTCCAAGGAAGGAAAAGGTACGCATAAGCAGGCTGGTTACGCTCCTGACATGGGCCACAGGTTATGTGTTTCTATTTGTCATGTATTCAGAGAATTTCTTTGGATATTTTTGTTGCTATGGTTTTCATGCATCATAGCAATAATATCTCAATTGGTGAGTTAGAATTTCATTGGTAAATATTTATTAATGATTGTTGTGGATGGCTGTCACTATCAAACAGTGTCATTTATTTCCAATATATTGGTTTCAAATTTTGGCACAAGGCCAGCAATTGCAAGGGAGGAGTAAAGTTGATTACATCGACACCAGTATGCAACTGGTACTTATTTCATCAACCCTGGAAAGATGAAAAAAGGCAAAGTCAACCCTGGAAGAATTTGAACTCGGAACGTAGTAACAGATGAAATGCTGCTAAGCATTTTGCCTGGCATGCTAATGATTCTGCCAGCTTGCCACCGTATTCATTTCCAGTATTTTGCAAGAACATGTCTAACACTGGAGAAATATTACTTTGGTTGGAGACAGGTTGGCATCAGGAATGGCATTCAGTAACAGAAAATCTGCTTCTATAAATTCCATCTGAACCAAGCAAGCATGGAATATTTGGCATTGAAATGATGAGGTGATGGTTTAATTAGAGAAAGAAAACTTAGATTTGGAGGAAATAAACAGATATTACCATGTTGTCTGTAAACACTAACAATCCAAGGGATTGTGATTGGAATTTTTACTGGGATTTTCCAATTCCAAGGAGGAGTGGAGTGCATCCCTGTAGTGATGTATTCACTAGTGAATGACAAGGATTGAAAAAAAGAAGCATTGATTTATTGATATATTCTAAATACTTTTTTATATTGTATACTGAGAGGTTTATGTGGAGGATGTTATTACTGTAATAAGAGTAAATAAAAACAGAATTGCAGTGATGTAGTCTTTGCAAAACAAAAGCATAAGTACTCTGAATGTGTCACTGGTTTCTTGTTTATGATAGTAGCACTGACAAGAAAATATCTGTGTAACTTGGGCAGAATAAATACCACCAGGTATTTTTTCACTCTGCTTTAATTTAGGGATAATGTGGTTGTTTTTAGTCTCCCTCACCAACGACCCTGATGTCCAACCTGAACGTCTGTAGGTCAGTGTCTGCAGTAAATATATGGACAGGGAATGAACCGGAGTAGAGTTCAGGTACTTGCAACGGAATGGTCACCTTTTGACCAGCTAGAGTCTTACCTTCACTACCCTGAGTGAGATCTGCAAATCAGTGCCTTAGGGAAATTTTGTTTGCTGATAAATATTAGACAAACTGAAAAGAATACTTTTTTTTTTCTGTTGCAGTTCCTCCAAGATTGACCACAGTTGTGTTCCCAATGCTGTTATGACTTATAATGGTACAGAACAGTTTCTGAAAGCTCTAGAATATATTCCTGAACCTGAACCAAACAAGGTGAGTAACGAGGGAAGAGGAACCAAAAAAATGGATATAAATCATTTATCTCTCTATATATATAAACGGCAAAATGTCTGTCTGTGTGTGTGTGTGTCCTTTATACAAATCCACAATTTTTCAGTTAGAGGGCTCGCACTTTCTAGGGTCATTCAAAACCGTCCAAGGGTGGTCGTGCACATCTTTACATTTCCCCAGTCACCCTGCAAAGTCATTAAAAAATCAATAGAAGTGACTTTTTTGTGAATTTTCTATCCAAAACCCAATCAAAATGCCTGAAACTTGATACACCAATTTAATGCCAGCTAGCTGTATGTGATTGGTCGGTGATTTGGACAGTACTCATGTGTATGTGTGCATGCACGCAGCTGTATATGCATGCACTAGCACTATGACCTGGCGTTGCTGGATCATAGTGCTAGTATGATTCTAAATTGTAAAGATAGACTGAGATCTAAGAACAATAGAACTGGTAGACTATTGGCTAAGTGAAAGAAAATCTTTGTTAAGAGAGACTGTCTTTCACTTGAGGACATAACTTAAATTCTGCATTATTTTGAAGGATCTTTTTTCATTTTGTATTAATGTAGGCATGTAATTTATTTGTTATTAAATATAGTAATATAAATTATTTACAAGTTTTTAAGTTTACGAAATGATTTGTCATGAATTAGAATTTTCTTATTATTAAACAAAATTTCATCAAACTATTTCCCTGTCATTTATAGCTGACACACTCCTCGTTGTTTTCTCCTGTATCAGTTAATATATTCAATATGTTTTGTTGAATGATACACTAAAGAGCTTTTTTATAAGTACTACCAGAATACTTGAATCTATAAATTGTATCTTAAATTTACATATGTATAAGTTCAGCAAAATTTAGATTCAGATGAATATGGTACTTAAGTCAAAGGCACCAGAATTTCGTATGGTATTATCCATATAAATTAAATGGGGTGATTATAATCAAAATAAGCAATAAGTATATCCAAGGTAGAGTAGTACAATTGTTTCATGCTACTTCATTTTATTAAACACTGTAAGTATTACATCAGTTTTAAAATGTCAAGCAATCCTCAGTCACTTATAGAAATTTTCCAATCAAACAGACAATGCTCATTCTTATCCCTATTTCATTTGCCAACATTATAAAGAGGGTAGATATATAGACAGAGAGGTTGATCTCATTCTTAGGAACATGATAGTAGTATATTCACTCTCTGACTAGCCGAAATTGCTAGGATGATCCGGTTCTTGACTGAAGATTTAAGGCTTCGAATGTCCCGTCCATGTTTTTCGTATCGTCTTCTAAATGTTTTACGTTCTTGTCCCAGTTTGTATTTTTCTACATATAATATATATATATATATATGCAAATATATTTACTCACTAACACACACACACACACGCACATATATATGTATGTAAGTGTCTGTATATATGTAACCTAATGTATGTTTATATCTATACATGTAATTAATGTGTGTTATTTGTTTTCTTCTATAGATTTTCATTAGTTACATCAACACTGACAGACCAAGTTGGATCCGTAAAGATTTCTTGCGAAACAACTATTACTTTGACTGTTCTTGTGCTAATTGTAAAGAAACCGAATGTCTTGTAAGTAACTTTTGGTTTGTTTATTTATTTATATATATATATATATATACACACACACACAGGGTGTCCATAAAGTCTCTTTACAATTTTAAAATTTTATTACAAAGGCAGTTGACAAGATATCTTGACCAGATTTGTTTTATTGTAATAATTGTTTATTAAAGTTTATTACCTGTTCTTTAATATACCTCAATATGGGAACCATTAGTTGCGTGAAGCACATCAAGACGGTACTCGAGTTCTTGCCATGTTGGCTGTAGGATAGCCTCATCAACGGGGGCAATGGAATTACGAATCCTTTGCTTCAAGTCAGCAATGTCCCATATCTTTGTTTGGTACACGATATCTTTTACATAACCCCATAAAAAGAAGTCCAAGGGAGTGATATCTGGCGAACGCGGTGGCCATGGAATTGGCCCATCTCTTTCAATCCATCGGTCAGGAAATGTTTGATTGAGGAACTGACGAACATGCCATCCCCAATGTGGTGGTGCACCATCTTGCTGGAAAATGATGATTGGTTGTAAATCAATCAGTTGTGGTGCCACATATTCAGTCAGAAGGTCGAGGTAAACATCTGCAGTAATTGTTGCCTCGTTGAAGAAAAATGGACCAATTATTCGATTGCACATGATTCCACACCACACATTCCCTTTTGGACTATCCTGTTGAAGCACCCTAGTCACATGGGGGTGTTCTGATCCCCAGATTCTCACATTGCATCTGTTTAATTTCCCTGAAACATGAAAAGTCACCTCATCACTAAAACAAACTCACTTGAGGAATGCTTCATCCTCTATTTATAGGGGTTCAGTGAATCAGTTCCCTTCCATCAACAAAGTATCTGAAACACATAAATTTAATATCGATAAAAACTTTAATAAACATTTATTAAAATAAAACAAATCTGGTTAAAATATCTCATCAACTAACTTTGTAATAATTTTTTTAAATTTTAAAGGGTCTTTATGGACACCCTGTATATCTTTTATCTTTTACTTCTTTTAGTCATTAGACTATGGCTTTGCTGGGGCACTGCCCTGAAGAATTTTAGTCAAACGATTCAACCCCCAGCACTTGTTTCTTGTGCCACCTTAGTATTAATTCTTTTGGTCCTTTTGCTGAGCAGCTAAACTACGGGGACATAAACACACCAACACCAATTGTCAAGAAATGATGGAGGACAGACACAAAGTAACTGTGTGATAAGAAGCTTGCTTCCCAACCACATGGTTCTGGGTTCAGTCCCACTGCATAGCACCTTGGGCAAGTGATGATGACTATGGTTGTGATTTTTAGAGATTTGTCTGTTCTATGCATCATCATCCTGTTACATCTATTTTCCTTACTAGAATTGACTAGATGCAGCATCACAGTCCAAACCAGTTTTTATTCAAAGTCACTGCCTCTCCAAGACAGGTTGGTGAACACATTTTGCCTGTACCTTCCATTTTGTTTTGTCATAGCTTGATGGCTTCCCTATCACCAACCACTTCACAGAATGTACAGGTTGTATTTTATTGTGGCACCTGCATGGGAGTTGTTGTCATGCCTTGAACAAGACTGAAGGGTCCTCTCCACTTGATGTCTCTTCCACTTTACAGAGTGTACTGGGTAATATGTTATCATGGCCATCAACACTAAGGAGGTTGCCAGGCGGCGAGCTGGCAGAAACGTTAGCACGCCGGGCGAAATGCGTAGCCATATTTCGTCTGCCATTACGTTCTGAGTTCAAATTCCGCCGGGGTCGACTTTGCCTTTCATCCTTTCGAGGTCGATAAATTAAGTACCAGTTACGCACTGGGGTTGATGTAATCAACTTAATCCGTTTGTCTGTCCTTGTTTGTCCCCTCTGTGTTTAGCCCCTTGTGGGTAGTAAAGAAATAGGTTGCCATGTATTCTTTAAAACTTTCAGAATCCTCACTACCCTGGGACGAGTTGTTCATGAGTTTAGAGCCTATCTAGTCTTGCTGTAGGATGTTCTGTTATTGGTTTCACATTTTGGCACTAGGCCAGCAAGTTCAGGGGATGGGGGTTAATCGATTACATTGACTCCAGTATATGACTGGTACTTATTTTATCAAGGATGAAAGGCAAAGTTAACCTTGGTGGGATTTGAACTCAGAATGTGAAGACGGACGAAATGCCACTAAGCATTTTACCCAGCATATTAACAATTCTGACTTTTCTGAATCATGTTTTGAAGGACATTAGTCTACATGAAAAATTAATCTGAAGCTTCAACATAGTTTCCTATCCCGGAGGAGTAGTATCTTTCCACTATATTCTGCTCTTCATAAATTCAGATAAACTCCATTTTTTAATGATTACAATAGATAAAAATAATTATAATGAAATAACTTCGTTTATGTTTTTTTGTTTTTAAATTTCAATTGTTTTGGAAAGTAAGTGTGGACCTAAGAGTGCAATAATTTCTGATTGAAGGATCGCAAACAGACCAGTGTCCATTGTCCAAATGTTCAGTGTTCTGGTTTCATTGGAATCAGCTCTAATGATGGTAAGTTGCTATCTACTTTTCACATTCGATTTACCAATGTCATGAATATATGTTTCTTTCTTACCCACAAGGGGCTAAACATGGAGGGGATAAACAAGAACAGACAAACGGATTAAGTCGATGACATCGACCCCAGTGCGTAACTGGTACTTAAATTTATTGACCCCTAATGGATGAAAGGCAAAGTCGACCTCGGCGGAATTTGAACTCAGAACGTAGCAGCAGACGAAATATGGCTACGTATTTCACCCGGCGTGCTAATGTTTCTGCCAGCTCGCCGCCTTTTCCAGCTCACCACTGGAATATATTTCCATGTTACTCACAGAAACATTAATATCTTCAAATATCTAAAGGAATATGTTGTCGTTTAACTCCAGGTCAGTCCTGATCCAGTAGACCTATGACCAAAGGTATTCCAGACATGACTATTGTATTTTTTTTTTCCAGATGTAAGCTAAGGACACATAAGAAATTCCATAAGATGCACCCAGTGTAAGAGGTGTAGCAATATCAGAGGAAGGTTAACAGGGAAAATAGCTTTTGTGTGTGGAAGATACACAGGTACAATAAACACCAAAAATGTACAGAAAATAGACTCCATCAACTGCTGGTAGGGTAAGCTAGAGGTAGTAGATAGCTTCTGTTACCTAGGTGACCAAGTTAGTAGCAGAGGTGGATGTTCCAAGAGTGTAGCTGTGAGAATAAGAATAGGCTGGGCAAAGATCAGAGAGCTTCTACCTCTGCTGGCAACAAAAGGCCTGTCTTTCAAAGTGAAAGCCAGATTGTATGATCCTGTGTGCGAGCAGCTATGCTACATGGCAGTGAAACATGGGCTGTGACAGCCAAGGACATGCATAGGCTTCAAAGAAATGAAGCCAGCATGCTTCGCTCAATGTGCATCTTCAATATAGTGTAAGCATCTTGAGACAAAAGTTGGGCATAAGAGGCATCAGATGTGCTGTGCAAGAGAGATGACAGCTGGTATAGTCATGTGATGTGTATGGATGAGGACAGCTGTGCAAAGAAGTGCCAATCTTTAACTGTGGAGGGAATCTATGGTAGAGGTTGACCCAGGAAGACATGGAATAAGGTGATGAAGCATGCTCTTCGAACAGTGGGCCTCACAGAGGCAATGACTAGGGACTGAGATCTTTGGCAATATGCTGTGCTTGAGAAGATCTGTCAAGCTGGGTGAGATCATCGTTCTGGCCGATGCTGGTATCCCATAACTGGCACCCATGCCAGTAGCATTTAAAAAGCACCTTTTGAGTGTTGGACTTCACAGAGACAAAGTGGCTGATGCCGGTGGCACGTGAAAAGCCCCTTTCAAGTGTTGAGCCTTACAGGGGCAATGATGAATGACCGAGACCTTTGGTATTGTCATGCTTGACCAGAAGACCCATCAAACCAAGTAAAACTGCAGTCGTAGCAGATACTGGTCATGTGAATGGCACTCGTGCCAGTGGGACGTAAAAGCACTCATTACTTTCTTGGAGTGGTTGGCATTAGGAAGGGCATCCAACCATAGAAACCATGCCAAATCAGACTAGAGTCTAGTACAGCCTTCTAGCTTGCCAGCCCTGATCAAAGTGTCCAACCCATGCCAGCATGGACAATAGACGTTCAATGATGATGATGAGATTACATTTTCTGATATATCCTACCATTTTAAAGACAGTAGTGTCTCATTTAAGGAATATTTGGCAGCTATTTCTAACAAGCTGGGTGACCACATAGCTCTCTCATTGACTTGAAAGTAGCTGGCATATAACTCTTGTTTTATGACCTTTAGCTGAGGAGAGGAAGTTCTGACACAGAGTGAGGCGCCACTATATCACAGAAAATGTTCCCAGTGTCAGTAACTACCATTTAACCATTATGGCTTGGAATCCAAGGCTTTATTTAGCTGGTAGGGCTTTGTTGATTTCTACCTTACAAGAATGCTTTACTGGAAATATCTAGAATTGTAAAATATCAAGGATGGTATGAAGAGGAGGAGAAATTGTTGTGAGGCTGAATCACATGGTTTGAGTTATTACAACAGAGAAGCAGCATCCATTGCAGGGGCAACAGGAAGAAAGAATGGAGAAGACTCTGCAGTGTTGCTGTAAAAAATAAGGGTTAAATTTAGATTAAATCAATATTTCTGTTCATCTTTTGATATTTTCCAGGAAAGGAATTCTTCATGTTACCATGTTCTGTCTGTGGTTTAAGAGAAGACAGCTCTGAAATTTTAGAAGAAACCAAAACACTGTGGAGTTTTGGGATTGAAAAGATACAAGAACTTCGTGAACTTGATAAATGTAAAGGTATGTATAACGACACGAGTATACTGATGTTGTCTCTAAGTGCTAAAACTATTTTCAAAGTCTTCTGAGTCCAAATTCCTGGATATTGGCATAAAACCATAGAACAGAAATACTTAAGGTTATATTCTGAACGCCTTACTTCCCTGGGCATGGATACATTGAAACTCCGACGTCTGGCAGCTGATTTGGCAGACACCCATAAAATTATTAACCATCTTACAAACAATAACTCTGAGCACTTTTTTAAAATCCATCTGTCTAACACCCGTAGACATGTTTACAAAGTCAGAAAACAGTACAGCTCCCATGACTTTTGGAAACATTTTTTCACGCTAAGAGTTGCTGAAGCATGGAACAAACTGCCGGCATCAGTTGTTAGTTGTCAGAGCACTGCATCCTTCAAAACTTCCATGCTTCCTGAGATCCGTCAACACTACACCTGATCTTTCTCCCCTTCATACAGACAAGCAAGCATGCATCTGACTTGTACACTGTTCACTTTCCAGACATTTGTACATTACTGCATATGCTTTATATGCACTTTTGACAAGTTGTGGTGCACCTGAGCAAAAATATACTAAAATTTATGGGACATTTCATTTATTGGACATTTTGGTGTGTTATATACAAAATACACCACATACATATCATTGTCATCGTTTATAACATCTACTTTTCCATGCCTGCATGGATCAGAAGGAATACTCTGAATAATTACTTTGCCTTTGCCATCTGTTATATGAAATCTTATTTGCTTTGTGTGTGTGTGTGTCCATAAGGTTTAAAAATCCAGGCAGATATCTAGAAAGCCCTCAGTGTTAAACAAATTTGGTTAACTATATCCAACAATCAGATATTTATAAATGCAAGTACAATTAATATCCAAAGTAATTCTTCGTGTATGACAAACAAATCCAAAAGTAGCATTGTCGGATAAATGTGAATAGTATTTAAAATTATTGATTCTCTAACGACCATCGCTGACAATGGACCTCTCCTGTACTCACTCTTGTTAGATTATGAAAACGAGTTGCAGCTAGCAGAAGAAACACTTACCATTCTCAAAGAGACCAGAATTCACGAAACTAACTTGATTTATGTTGAAGTAATGGAACTTGCTAAAGAAGCTTGTATTGAATTGAGACTTTGGTCAAAGGCAGCATATTATGGCAACAAAGTTTGGCCGCAGAGAATGTAAGTAATTCTTTTATTATTGCTAACCAAACTAGAGAAACTAGAAGAGTCATCACCATCAATATATACATATATATATATATATACCTTTGGCATAGTTCTCAGGCAAGAATCAGTGTGACAAAGTTGGCACCAGAAATTATAGGATACTGGCATGGCCAAGCGGTTGGTTCAAATGCTCTAATTGCTGACAGTAGACTTGAGCATTGATTGTTGCATTAGATGGTAACAATTCAAAGTAAATTACTCCTTTGCAATCCCACCAAATAGAGAGGAGAACCTTTTTCCTCATGAAGTTCCCATCTCGGTTGTGGTTGAGCTTTTTCCCTTTTACCAAGTCACTGTTTACGACGTTTAACATTTCTATAGAAGATCCATTTTTCATTCCCAGTCACAAGTCTATTCAAAAAGGGTGAAATGAGAGCAGATGTCAACTTGGGATATGCGGTTGCTTTCGGACAATTCATGAGGCACCGATTTTCCAAGTTTAGGAATCTTTCCAAGTTGTTGAAGATGACAATGAACAGTTGTATGGTTTGAACAAAGCTTTATTGCCAATTCTTCAACTGATAATGCAGGATTTTCTTCAAGTGATACCTCAAGGAGCTTATCATCAAACACAGCTGTTCGATCTTCATCTTCAAGGCTGAAATCTCCACTTCTGAATTTTGCGAACCGTCTTCTGCAAGTTCTTTCATTCAAGCATTCTTCCCATAAACTGAGCGGATGTTTTGAGTCGTTTCGGCTGCAAGAGTTTCCTTTTTTGTACTCATAAAGCATTCTGTGCCTCAAATGCTCTTTGGATACTTCCATGTTAGAAAGGGTTCTAATCAAAGAAATTTTAATTCTATTATTCTGCAAAATAATATTTAATTAGCTTAAATGTACACAAATGCACAAAAATAATTTTTAATTCCATTAGACATTCTAAAATACTATTAAATTTCATTCAATCTTAAAAAAGGTAAAATCAGACAGAACTTATGGGATGACCTGATATATTACCAAATATCCAAATGTATATTTTATTTTTCTCATCATGATTTCTTATATTTTATGTTTAATTTGTTTTTTCTTTATTTTCTGTTTTCCTTGGTGGGGGAAAAAAGGCAATATTTTGAACATTCTGACTTCAGAGTTGGTTTATTGCTGTATGAATTAGGGAAGTTGTATCTGAACGCCATGGAAATTGAAAATGCCAGAGAAATATTTAGAAAGGTAACTTTTGTTTTTGTTTCATCTGGGTCTGGGAAGTCAAGAGGCTGCACCAGGCTCCAGTCTGATCTGGCAGTGTTTCTACAGCTGGATGCCCTTCCTAACGCCAACCACTCCATGAGTGTAGTGGGTGCTTTTCACGTGCCACCGGCATAGAAGCCAGTTAGGGTAGCGCTGCCATCAACCACATACGGATGGTGCTTTTTACGTGCCAGGGGCGGCTGGCAACAGCCACGATCAGTTGGTGCTTTTACTTGCCACCAGCACGAGAATTTAAAAGGGAGACAATTTTATCCACTGATGATCTCCCATGTCTAATTTTCAATATCAATCCCTACTAATTCTACTCTTCATTCTGTTTCTCCTTCTCACACCTTGTCTGGGCCCTTTTCGTATATTACGTTTTTTGCTCTGCATTCTCATCCCATCCCATTTCAAATCACTTGGATTTGACTGCAAACTTTGACCATCCTTCCCTTACACACTACTCATTAACCCCACTACCCTCACATTTCTTCATTCATTTTGACACAAATCGAAATCGATCAAAAATCAATGGAAATTGTAGTTGTGATATCAGTGCCGGTGGCATGTAAAAGAACCATCCGAACATGGCCGTTGCCAGCGCCACCTTGACTGGCCTCCGTGTCGGTGGCACGTAAAAACCACCAACCGATCGTGGCCGTTACCAGCTTTGCCTGGCACGTAAAAAGCACCCACTACACTCACGGAGTGGTTGGCGTTAGGAAGGACATCCAGCCATAGAAACACTGCCAGATCAGACTGGAGCCTGGTGCAGCCTCCTGGCTTTCCAGACCCCGGTCGAACCATCCAACCCATGCTAGCATGGAAAGTGGATGTTAAATGATGATGATGATAATTTCTTCAACCCACCTCTCTCTATTCTCTCATTCACCTTCAACAACTCTTCTATTTATTATTTCTTTGGTGACACAAACCTTCACCATCATTTTCTTTTAACTCAGTAACTTACTATTTCTAGTTAGTTTTATGATATTTCCTGTATTTGAAATGTTAACAATAACTTTAATTTTTTTTTTTTATGCAGATAGCATTTTAGAGTAGTTTATACAAAACCAATCTAAAATTGACTTATTGTCATCACTACTTCAGCAACTACAATAAAGTTTGTGTAGCTGAGGAGGTATGCATAAGACTAAAATATGTCTGTGGTTGTCTCCCATGCTTCCTGAAAAGAATCAGGAGACTGGCTAATATTTATTTCCTTCAGTACATTTATTTTCAGACGGCATTAACATATTTATGGTTTTGTTTTGGTTGTTTAACCCCGGTCATTCCAAAAGTGACCATCCCATCTTTTTAAACAAATAGTCTAAGACTACATTATCCAATTATCCTCCTTTTTTTTTAAAGATGGCAGAATGTGATTTTAGGGAGAGTTGGATGCTGTTTTTAGCAGGTCAAACAATGATTGCCATTGTTTAGTTGTAGCTCAACCCTGATTCAGGAGATCAAAAAAATGCCAGCTATGACCATCGTCTTATTTCCCTGGCATAGCTGTGAGGTTTCAGGTTCAATCCCACTCCACAGCACCACAAACAAGTGTCTTCTGTAACACCAGACTGACCAATGCCTTGGAAGTGAATTTGGTAAACAGAGACTGGAGGAAGCCTATTGAACGTGTGTGTGTATATATACATACATCATCATCATCATCATCATCATTTAACGTCCGCTTTCCATGCTAGCATGGGTTGGACGGTTCAACTGGGGTCTGGGGAGCCCGAAGGCTGCACCAGGCCAGTCAGATCTGGCAGTGTTTCTACAGCTGGATGCCCTTCCTAACGCCAACCACTCCGAGAGTGTAGTGGGTGATTTTATGTGCCACCGACACAGGTGCCAGACGAGGCTGGCGAACGGCCACGCTCGGATGGTGTTTTTATGTGCCACCGACACAGGTGCCAGACGAGGCTGGCGAACGGCCACGCTCGGATGGTGTTTTTATGTGCCACCGACACAGGTGCCAGACGAGGCTGATGAACGGCCACGATCGGATGGTGTTTCTTACGTGCCCACAGCACGGAGGCCAGTCGATGCGGTACTGGCTACGGCCACGTTCGGATGGTTTTCTTGTGTGCCACCGGCACTGGTACCACAAAGATACAAATTCCATTGATGTTCATCTATTTTGATTTGATTTGATTTGATTTTCACTTGCCTCATCAGGTCTTCACAAGTGTCACAAGAAGGAAGGAAGGTATGCACAGGTGAACTGACAACGTCCCAGGTAGGGGCCACGGGTTATGGCCTGACTAGTCTTGCCGGGTCTTCGGATGATGTTTTTATGTGTCTCCGACACAGGTGCCAGATGGATGGTGTTTGTTACGTGCCCACAGCACGGAGGCCAGTCGATGCGGTACTGGCTACAGCCACGTTCGGATGGTTTTCTTGTGTGCCATCGGCACTGGTACCACAAAGATACAAATTCCATTGATGTTCATCTATTTTGATTTGATTTGATTTGATTTGATTTGATCACTTGTCTCAACAGGTCTTCACAAGTGTCACAAGAAGGAAGGTATGCACAGGTGGACTGACTACGTCCCAGGTAGAGGCCACGGGTTATGGCCTAACTAGTCTTGCCGGGTCTTCGGATGGTGTTTTTATGTGCCACCGACACAGGTGCCAGATGAGGCTGGCGAACGGCCACGATCGGATGGTGTTTGTTATGAGCCCACAGCACAGAGGCCAGTCGATGCGGTACTGGCTACGGCCATGTTCGGATGGTTATCTTGTGTGCCACCGGCCCTGGTACCACAAAGATACAAGTTCCATTGATGTTCATCTATTTTGATTTGTTATGATTTGATCACTTGCCTCAACAGGTCTTCACAAGTGTCACAAGAAGGAATGTATGCACAGGCGGACTGACTACGTCCCAGGTAGGGGCCACGGGTTATGGCCTGACTAGTCTTGCCGGGTCTTCAGATGGTGTTTTTATGTGCCACCGACACAGGTGCCTGATGAAGCTGGCGAACGGACATGATCGGATGGTGTTTGTTACGTGCCCATACATACATATTCATTCATGAGTGCGTATGTACATGATTGTTGACATTTTACAGCTTTTAGTGAAATGATGGCACTTAAAAAGCACCATCCGTACGTGGCCGATGACACGTAAAAAGCACCAACCAATCGTGGCCGTTGCCAGCCTACCCTGGCAACTGTGCTGGTGGCACGTAAAAAGCACCCACTACACTCACTGAGTGGTTGGCGTTAGGAAGGGCATCCAGCTGTAGAAACACTGCAGATCAGACTGGAGCCTGGTGCAGCATCCTACCCCGGTCGAACCGTCCAACCCATGCTAGCATGGAAAACAGACGTTAAACGATGATGATGATCTGATGTTCACATTCCTTGTTCAAATTATGACCAATTGCTCTGTGCTTTTAAATGTATGGAATAAAAATATCTGTTACTTGAAAACGAGGTAAAGGTTGGCAGCAGGAAAAGCATCTAAGTGTAAAAACCTGCCATAAATCATACTAACATAACAAAAAAAAACATTAAATAAATGAACATAGTAGATAATGTAGTCCTTGATAAATTGTCTTTTACCAGCAGAATAAAATTTGGCTGCTATTTCTAGCAGCTAGAATAATTGCACAGAGGCTTGGGCAGTTTTGTTCCAAAGCCAAAAGATATCTTGCACTGATTCACTAAATGTCTCTCTTTTTTGCAGGCCAGCACCATTCTAGGAACGTATCATGACAAGAATGACTTTATATTTAAACAACAACAAATTCTTCAACAATATTGCGACACATTTGATTCTAATTTACAACTTTCCTTGGAAAATGCAGCACCAACTCCCTGCACACCTGACCACAAATCTCTTAAGAGTCATTAGGTAAAGTAAAATAAAATTTGAGAATAAATCAAATAAAGATCAATGAGATCATTACAAGAAAAAGAAAAAGTTTATGATGTGAAGTTTTTGTTTTGTTTTTCTCCTCAGAAACATTTGCAATATCTTGAAAACATTATTAGCGAGGTCATTGCCAGTACCGCCTGACTGCCCCCCCCCCGTGCCGTGGCACGTAAAAGGGCACCATTCGAGCGTGATCGTTACCAACGTCGCCTGACTGGCCCCTGTGCCGGTGACATGTAAAAAGCACCCACTACACTCTCGGAGTGGTTGGCGTTAGGAAAGGCATCCAGCTGTAGAAACTCTGCCAGATCAAGATTGGAGCCTGGTGCAGCCATCTGGTTCGCCAGCCCTCAGTCAAAATCCTCCAACCCATGCTAGCATGGAAAGCGGACGTTAAACGATGACGAACGAACGATAAGATGGTGAAACTGACAGAATCGTTAGCAAGCCCGTGGCCCTCAACAGGTTGTCTGGTGGAAACCTCCAGTTGTCTTCCACATCATGTGATGCTATATCCCCCTCTATTTTGTCAAAAGCTTCAAGTAATACGTCTCTAAATCTCTGTCCATTCGCAGGATCCTTAAGCTTCCAGACCCTTCTCCTCCATGCTGGTCGTCTTCTGGGCATCCATTTAGCCCCAATCCTGAAGCTGTTAACTACAAATCTAAGTTGTGGGGTGCATTCTTCACCTGGGAAGGTTTTGGCATTTATAAGTAACCATCTTTCCCGTTTCCTGGCAAGGATGTAGTCAATTTGACTAATGTGTCTACCAGATCGGTAGGTGAATAGGTGACTGGCAGGTTTCCTGAAGTTAGTGTTATTCTGTAATAAGAGTTGGGCAATGAAAAACATATTAATGCTTAGGAGACAACAGGGCCAATCTATTGGCCAAGAAGTCGAATGACAAAGAAAATTGTATTAGTTCATTCAATTTCCTACAAGAATATAGTTTTATATATGAAAAGTAATAACTTTATTTTTTATAATTTTTTTTGAAAAATAAGTGCATGCCCTCTGTAGGACTTGTGAAAAGGGCTCCGTCTTCTTGGCACTGAAACTCCAAATGAGGCTCTGTCTCTAAAGGGTTAATAAGTAGAATTCCACGACAGCATAAAGAACACAGGACAGGATAAATAGAAAACACTCAAATCAACCCAATTTGAAATAGACTGGCTTTATTTAAGGGTGGTTTTTGCAGGGTATTAGGGTGTCTCTTTCTCTCTAAAATAGTCATTCTTCTCTCTCAGATCCTTCAGTTTAGCAAAACAAGTACTGTTCTATCCTTTTCTTATTTTTTAAACTATTAGTTAGATTACTCTGTGTAAAAATGTATATGTGTATATAACTCTGTGTGTATGCATGTCTGTGTGCACATGCATTTCCTCACTGCACATAGCAGAAGTTACTTGAAGCTGATCTTTTTCTCCATTGCTATTCAGGTCCTTGTTTTCAGTTGCTGTGAAAATACAGAAACAGCAAGAGAAGTGTTACTTTCAAAGAAATATATTCATTTGTTTTGACACTTCTTTTTTCCATGCTGGCATGGGTTAGACAAAAACATTATTGAGACATTGTTTTGCAGCTGGATGCCCATCCAGTCTCTAACTCTTACCTGATTTTCAAATACAGGAATATATATACGTTATATGTATGTATACACACTCAACATTTGTTGTTTAATTAGATTTAGCCAGCAGGGTCTTGGTCATGACTACTAAATATTGCCTCTACACTTTATTGAGGTCAAGCTAGGTCAGGGGAGAGCCACATACATAGAGGGCCTCATTAAAAAGTGTGACTTTTGCTTTCTTGACCAATCTCAGTTGTGAGGCAGTTTGACCCGGTCGAGGCAAAGGGGGGCAACTGCCTTCATCATAGTCTTGTCATGGAATCCATCTTTAAGATGACAAAAGTGATAAGAACAGGTTGGTTGGGGAGAAAGAGGACAGGCAAGCCTGGCCCTTGGGGCACTAATCCCTTTCAACTGCCATATGTCCCAGCATTCATGTGTCTTGCTACATGTGGCAAGTGGTAAACCACTTTGGAGTGAAAGCAGTCTGTTTCTACTGCTACACTTTGCATCTGGTCTTGCCAGGAAGTTTGATGTCCAGTACGACAATTTGTTCTTATATCATGGATAGAACTGACTAGTCTCTGTGGTCTGGTCTATGTAATATATATATATATATATATATATATATATATATATACATACACACACACATGCACACACAAACATACATACAGTAAAAAGCGATAGACCTGTGACGATGATAACAGTAGGCAAGAAACGAATTTAGATAAAATAATATTGAAGGTAAAATTCAGTTTTTGGGGGTTTGTTTTTAAAAGACAAATAGTTAAAAATAGAAAAAGAATCACATGTTCTGCTGGTAGAGAAAACTGAAGAATAGTTTGGGGTGAGCATTTGGGTGTGAAATGTGAGAGGTCAAATGTCACAAAAAGAATAAATGAAAGTTTTAGTTTTAGAGATAATCCATATAGGCACACATCACGCAACCCACATACATACACACACACACACACAAACATACATACAGGTCTCACACACACATCTGTTCTCCTTGCATGTCATAAAAGAAACCAGTCCCTTCAAAGTCTGAGAGGTGTGTTCCAAAATCAGCTGCAGAAACTAAGATTATTTGTTGTTGTAGTTGTTCACCATATGGAGACTGGAACTGTTGAAGACAACCATCCAGTAAATACCGTAAGAAAAAAAAAAAAAAAGAGCCAACTTCAGTCATTTTCTTCAGATTGTCACCAAATTCTCAAAGATGTCAGAAGAAGGTGAAAGAACGGTGTAAAAAAAAAATTATTTAAAAATATTTTCAGATTTCTTTCATTTATGTTCCATTTACTTTGTTTTCTGTCAGTGTTGAAGCAGAGGAATTTAATGTCTTTGATTTAGTTCTTATTATTAAGTAGATTACCGAAAGAGGCGGGCAAATTCTTTCACAGCATTGCACACTTGTTTTACAGACTCCGCACTGCAAATTGGAGAAACGAAAATGTAAAATATTAAAAAAGGCATCGAATGAAATTGTGATGGAAGATTTAAGAAAAATTATTTTAACTTTTAGACAAGAAATGGAAAAACAAAAAACACAGTGGCAGAAGTGACAGATTTGAACTCAGAACACAGGGGTTCCAGATAAACACTTAAAGTCTTGAAGGACATTCTATTATAATAAAAACAATGGAGATATGGGTTTCTCTATGATGATGTAATTTCATTTCTGTGGTTTTAGCCAAATTGGTGCATCAATATTTTGAGTTCTCTTCATTTAGGTAAAGAAGAATATAGTTTATGTCCAACCGAGGTTAATCTGTGGAAGAGGTAGACCCAGGAAGATGTGGGATGAAGTGGTGAAATATGACCTTGAGATGTTGAGCCTCACAGAGGTGATGACAAGTGACCGAAACTTTTGGTGATTCCCTGTGCTGCTGAAGAAGGCACATGAAGCCTAGTGAAATCGTAGGTGCGACCAGTGCTGGTGACACAAGAGGCACCTGTGCCAGTTACACATAATAGGCACCCATGCTGATGACACGTAAAAGACACCCAGTATACTCTGTGGAGTGGTTAGTGTTAAGAAGGACATCCAACCATGGAAACCATGGAAACCAAGCCAGGTGCAGCTCTAGTTTACCAGCCCCCAGTCAAACCATTCTATCCATGCCTCTATGGAAAACAAATGCTAAATGATGATGATGATGAAATAAGGATATTTCACTCTTGGAGTGGTTGGCGTTTGGAAGGGCATCCAGCTGTAAAAACTCTGCCAGATCAAGATTGAAGCCTGGTGCAGCCACCAGGTTTGCCAGCCCTCAGTCATTCGTCCAACCCATGCTAGCATGGAAAATGGATGTTAAACGATGATGATGAGGATTCTGAGAATAGACACTTTTGAAGGGTTTTCTCCAACATCACCAAAGTACAAAAACTATAACAAATAAAATGAAACCATCAAGAATGTTATTCCATTTCCTGAGCCACTATTCTACTGAGCCAAATTCTTGTTTTATTCACTTAGCACTACAGATTTCAGTTTGCCTGGCTGACAAAAGGTGCCATCTCTTACTTTACAGCTGAGTGGTTAACAGCAGGAAGCAAGTAAAGACACCAAAGCATGAAATCAATTACTCAAAATAATATGCAAATGTACAAATTTATATCAAAAAAACAATTCTAATATGGAGAGTGGATGAAAAGCAGAAAGGAAGAAGAAAATGTGTTTAGGAACACACACAAACAAGCTAATGAAGGAGTCTCATACAAAGCAAGACATAACAGCTGAATGCCCCCGCAAATTACATTGGACAATGTAGTGACTGATATAAAAATGGACCAGTTGGTCATGGTTGGCACAAGGTCGGCTTGATCAAAGTTGACCTGGGGTTAAAAAGCAACAACACACAAAATAAATGACTAAAATCTTACCTTGTAACAGCTTTATGAAATTCTGTAAGCTGTGTATGGGTGGCCGTAATGGTACCACCACTGCTCTCAGTTGGTAAAGATTTTAGTGTAACTTCCAGCCATTGACAGAAGGTCTAGCAGTAGAAAACAGCAAAGAGAAAAATAGCTTAAAAAATAGAAAACAATAATAATTTTCATCAACAACAACAGCTTTACTTCAGTAACATCATGAAATATTTTCTTCTCATATGTCAATCACTGGGATTAGAACTCAAGAGCTAAAGTATTCAGCTGGTACTCTATCTATGATACCACACTCTCAATGGCGCCAACAAATTTGGGATTCTTGATATCTCCATATTTTCCATTGAAAAACCTTTAAATTCGGAATCACTGCTTGATAGCGTGAAACTCCTATCCATTCTCAAAGTTGAATACAAAAATCGACGCCAAAAAAATGTGGAAAAAATCTCCCAAAATTCACTGAGTTCAGATATCACATCAAGTAATGTCAGATACTATAATTCAACTATCTACAAAGTGAAATCACATATTTTCACAAATGTACTAACAAGATTTGTGCTTAAATTCACATTTAAATAACAATGGGTACTCTCGGCCGGCTTTGGCCTGGTTGATCTTATGAACCAAAATATTTTTCGGCCAGCCACAGCCAGGTTAGTATCGAAAGGGTTAGGAAGAGCTAAAGATTGAACACAAATGCAGGATTTTTAAGTCTCTGCACCACTGCTAATTGTTGACCTTAATTAGGTTAATTTTTCTTTTTGAGAGAATTCAAGCAAGCCTCCTTATTTGGCAGGCCTGTAGGTGGTGCTGGGGGGCTGGTTTTTAAATTTTGAAAATGATTAAGTATCTACCCTCAAAGAAATCAGAAACAGGAAAAACAAACCTACAAGTTTGGCTCCTTAAAACAAGGAAGCAGCCAGTATATGACCGCATCACCTAATAGAAATAGCAGCCAGATCTTCCTAAAATTACTAAAAGAAGAACATACTGGATAAGTAATTCTAGATGTGCTATAATATAAAAATGGTTATGACCAGAACATCTTTGGTCCTACGTCTGCTTGAGTGAGGCTGAACAAGAGCAAGATAAAGGAGAGCAACTGACCGGTCTGTCGAAGAGCATCAATTCGTAGATCACATCAGCAACGTCTGAGACCATGTAAGTAGGAAGACAATAGACAGCCGTATTGAGGAGAGAGTGCACTAGTGTTTGGCCATGTTCTCGTAGTAAGTCTTCGACTAATGTGCGTCGTGTCTCAAAGTCATCTTTATGCTGAAAGAAAAAGGAACAAAAACAGACTCATATATTTAGATAGCATTTAGTAATATCAGTCATATAATAGAACATTTCACACATGTACATATATAGCAACCACGACATCATGTGATAGTTGTAAGCATGGGTCACCATGATACAAACAGTGTCTTTTATTTCCAATTTTCTGTCTGGTCATGAGGGAAGTGACAGATACTGGTGTCACACAAATGGCACCCATGCTGATGGCATGTAAAAGCACCCATTACGCTCTCAGAGTGGTTGGCATTAGGAAGGGCATCCAGCCATAGAAAACCATGCCAAATCAGACTGGAGCCTGGCGCAGCCTTCCAGCTTACCAGCCCTGGTCAAACCGTTCAACCCATGGACAATAAATGATGATAATGTTTTCACAGCAGATGTCAATAACGATGCCGTCTACATGGTGACAATACTTACACAGCATATCAGACAATGAAATAACACACACATAATGGGTTTCTTACAATTTCCATCAACCAGTTCCACCTACAAGATATTGGTTGACCGCAGCAGAAAGAAAGCGGAAACATGTGGCTGTGAAGTGGATTTAATCATAGAACTATGCCTGTACCAGTAAACAGTAGACTTCTTATCCAGATGGTCATACTGTCCTGACAGCCCAAGCAGTATTTTCCCCAGCCTGGTTCACTTTGACATTTCTGCCTTTCAAAAAAGGTCAAAGGTCATATTAGATAATGCAATCATAGACAATACTATATATAGCAAAACTGGATCCCTTTTAATCATAAGTCTGATTAAACAGGACTAATTAATGATGATTTCAAATTCTGGCACAAAGCCAACAAGCTTGGAAGAGGGGCAAGTACAATTACATCAACCCCAGTGCTCAGCTGGTATTTATTTACGAGCTGGCAGAATCGTTAACACGGTGGACGAAATGCTTAGCGGTATTTCGTCTGTCTCTATGTTCCAAGTTCAAATTCCGCCGAGGTTGACTTTGCCTTTCATCTTTTCGGGGTCGATTAAATAAGTACCAGTTACGCACTAGGGTCGATGTAATCGACTTAATCCATTTGTCTGTCCTTGTTTGTCCCCTCTGTGTTTAGCCCCTTAGGGGTAGTAAAGAAATAGGTATTTATTTTACTAAACCCAAAAAGGATGAAGGGAAAATCAACCTCAGCAGAATTTGAACTCAAAACACAAAGATGGACAAAATATTGCTCAGCATTTTGCCTGCCATGCTAACAATTCTGCCAGTTCACCACTTTGGACTAATTAATAATAAAGGTAATAATAAAAACAACAATAATAATAATAAATAAAAGGATTTTTTAAAGTAAAATATTTGACTTACTTCTTTTGCTGTTGCACAGTTAATTAAATCTTCAAGAAATTTCATCACAGATGCATTAGCATCTCTGTGATCAAGAGAACATGCTGCTATTGAACAGCAGAGAATAGC
This sequence comes from Octopus sinensis, assembly GCF_006345805.1. Lineage (NCBI taxonomy): Eukaryota > Metazoa > Mollusca > Cephalopoda > Octopoda > Octopodidae > Octopus > Octopus sinensis. The sequence continues at coordinate 33,986,842 of NC_043012.1, forward strand.
CTTAGACATCTGACACTGTAAAAAGGCAACAGGTGCTCTCTGCACGAACCTGAATCAGAATGGAATCATGTGATCAATGAAACAAACAAGTTTGGGAATAATTACAAACAAGGGTAGTATGGTTTATTTGGCTACAGGGGTCTACCTAGTCCCTCAAAATGCTAGAAATAACAGTCATCTCTTCCTCAGTAAGTAATATTGGGTGACATAGTCCTAGACATGCTTCTAAAAAAAAAAAAAGGCAGAATAGTCGTGGTTGGAATGCCTCAGATCATAGGCCTGCAATGTCAGTGTTAGCCTGGAGTTAAACAACAATAACCATAAGTTTGTTTGTGTTTTGTTGTAAAAAGACAGGAAGTGTTTTCAAAGTGAGTGACAGAAGAATTCCAGGGAAAATAAAAGACAAGTGTGTGTGGTTAAGAAGGTTATTTAGCAATCTTGTGGTTCTGAGTTCAACATTCAGTGTATGATACCTTGAGCAAGTATCTTCTTCAGCAAGTCTTTCAGCAACACAAGTTTAAAGAATGAAACCAGTTAAACAGGAAACTGTGTGGGAGACTGTCAGAGGGGCTACATGTACTGTGTAGTGGCCCTTATCCACTGCCCAGTTTTCCACCAACTCTATCACCACCTGTCAGAAGGATTGTACCTTTTGTTGTGTAGTGAACTTCATCCACTGCTCAAGTCTCCAGTCTGTAGACCACTCTATCTATCCTACTGCGGCAACCCTAAGAGTCGTGGTTTAAGCGCCTACCCCTCCCCAACCCTTTCTTCTTCATTAGGCCCTACAATAAAAGGGTCAAGGCTGTCGTAACCCTTCCTGCTTGAAACCATTAAGAATAATTAAAAGTTTTTCAGAGAGCAAACCTGAGGCAAAGACGAAATAAGTCGTCGACAGTGTCAGGATGGTTGCGAAGACCATTATGTTCTTCAAGTTGTTTGAAGGCCGGCGTACAAAATGCCTACAAAACAAAAAAAAAAACAAAACACTGGGTAAAATACATATTGAAAAAAAAATTAATAAACAAAATGGAAATAACCTGAATGTTTGTAATTTCTTGCGAAAGAAACAAATGAGAAAATGGTAGCATCATAAGTAAGTTAAAAGAGACATGGTTGTGAAGTAAGTTTGTTTCACATGTATATTCATGTAGGATTCAATCTGCCAAGAGTCATGGAGATTTAGAAACTATTTACTTCATGTTAAAGTTATCTTCAAACAACGCATTCATTGAAACTGCAAAAATGGCCAGGGAGTATGTAATAACTAGCAATAAAAAAACTAGAACAATTTCAATAAAATATCGAGTTTGTTGTCCTTACTTGCAGCATATTCAATAAACCAGGGACACAATTAGGGTCTGTGCCATATTCATCAACTAAAATACTTCCAAGATAAAGAAAACAGGAGTGTTGATGGACTTGATACAGAGTAACCATCTGCAAAGGGAGAAAAAAATAATTAATAATAATGGTTTCAAACTTTGGCACAAGGCCAGCAATTTCAGGGTAGGGGTTAAGTCAATTACATTGATCCAGTGTTCAACTGGTACTTACTTTACCGACCCCAAAAGGATGAAAGACAAAGCTGACCTTGGTGGAATATGAACTCAGAACATAAAGATGGACAAAATACTGCTAAGCAATTTGTTCAATGTGATCACAATTCTGCCAGCTGGCCACCTTACTGATGATGATGATAATAATAATAATCCTTTTGCCGTTTTAATAGCAACTAAACTGAAACGACTCATTTAAATTTTATCAAAGTCTTTAACGAATGTTGTGAAATTTGGCAAACAGCAATAGTGAAAGTCAGAAATAGTTTAATTAATGCCCAAATATAATTAGATTGAAAATTAATTGTACTACATAAGTTGTCTATTCATTAGAAATGTCTTGAAATGGTTTTAGGCTAGAAAATCAAAGCATGCAGATAAAATTAACAATGAAATAACTATTGCTTTAAAAGACAGCATCTGAAGGTCCTTAGGAACAAAAAAACAAACAAACAAACTCTTACCTGAGTTACTAATGGTTGTAAAACAGATGCCGAGTTCTTACCAAGACAACGAATGGCAAAGCGAATACAGCGACAACATCGTTCCACAATACGGACATCTGATTGGTATTTATCACAAGCTTGAGACAGAACTGGAAATATCTGGTTTCACAAATGAAACAATAAAGAAAAATAACTATCTCAGTATCTTTTTCACACACATAAAGTCATCAAGGTTTTAACATATGCTTCTGCGTGCTCGCATGGGTCAGACAGAATTCACTGATGCAGACTTTCTACGGGCAGATGCCAATTCTGTTGCCAACCCTAACTTATTCCCAAGTAATATTTCCTCATAACTGGACAGATTTTTCACAGAAGACGGGAAACAAACAGGTATCGTACACTATTGAGACAAGGAGACATAAACGCACACAGATATTACACGACAGGCTTCTTTCAGTTTCCATTTACGAAATCCACTCACAGAGTTCCAGTTGGCCTGTGGATATAATAGAAGACTCATACCTAAGTGCCATACAGTAGAACTGAACCTGGAACTAGACTAGAAAAGCAAACTTCTTAACCACACAGCCACACATGTATAAGTGCAGGTATGAGGAGTTTGCTTTCCAACCACATTGCTTCAGGTTCAATCCCACTGTGCTGCACCTTGGGCAAGTGTCTTCTACTACAGTTCTGTGCCAACTAAAGCCTTCTGAGTGAATTTGTGAGTAGATGGAAATTGACAGAAGTCCGTTATGTATGTGTATATGTGTGTACGCATCTATGTGTCTCTTTGTCTTTACATTGTGTTTATAGTTGTAAACGAATGTCATTCATTTCTGATATTCTAACAAAACATGCCTGGCCATGGAGAAATATTCATCTTGCTTGGAAATAGATGAAGGTTGGTGACAAGAAGGACATCAGGCCACAGATTAACTACCTCAATAAATTTCATCTGACCCATGCAAAAGCATGACAAAGTGGACGTTAAAATGATGATGGTTATATATATGTATATTTCATCATCATAATGTAACATCTGTTTTCCATGCTGGCAGGGGTTAGACCCTTTGACTAGAACTACTAAGCATGCACCAGGCCCCGGTCTGTTTTGGTTTGGTTTCTTCTTAAGGCGACCACTCCACAGAGTGTACCAGGTATCTTTAACATGTCACCGGCATGGGTGCTTCTAACGTGTCATCGCCATGGGTGCCTTTTATGTGCCAACAGCATGGGTGACACTCATGTGTGTATAATTATTGGTTTCAAATTTTGGCAATTCCAGTGGGTGGGGCAAGTCAATTACATCAACCTCAGCGTTCAACTGCTACTTATTTTATCGACCCCAAAAGGATGAAAAGTAAAGATGACTTTGGCAGAATTTGAACTCAGAACATAAAGACAAGACAAAATGCCGCAAAGCATTTTCTCGGTGCGGTAACAATTCTGCCAGCTTGCCACCTTAACACGTGTATAATTATTAATCATTATCTGTGTTACTGATGTTACACTTATAAACTACTTAACACCTTTTCCTCAAAAGCTGACCCCAGGACAAAAGTATATTACCCCACACTGGACCTGAAACTCAATAAATCATCACCTTTAGCCAGAAGTAGACATTTCACAATTATTAAGGCCAAGATACAATTTATTACATTCAATAACAAAGACTTGTCCAACACCTTCATGGAAATTTTAATCCTTTTTTTTTTCAAAGAAAATTTATGAGAAAACTAAAATTTATGAGAAAACTAAAACTAAAAAATTTATGAGAAAACTAAAACTAAAAAATTCAGTAGATATTTCTATTTTATTCGATTTTATATTCCTTTCAAATTTTGGCACAAAGCCAGCAATTTTGGGGGGAGGGGAGGGTAAGTTGATTACATCGGTCTCAGCATTCAACTGGTACTTATTTTATTGACCCCAAACGGATGAAAGACAAAGTTGACTTTGGCAGGATTTGAACTCAGAACTTGAAGATGGCTGAAATACCACTGAGTATTTTGCCCAGCATGCTAATGATTCTGCCAGCTCGCCACCCTTGTAAATTCATTAATACTAATTATTATTAAATGAGAAAATATGTGTTTACCTCCTGAATGACAGACTGGCAAGGATGAGGTTGACCATTTGGAACTGATGGGTTAAGATGTCTGTTAATAAAATAAGAAAGCAATTAGTAAGACACTCTTAACAATTTCAGTAGGAAATAAAGAATTTAAAAAATTGCAACTTTTGTAGAATAAACCAGCCAATAAAGTTGTCCATTTTGACCCCACCTCAGCAGCAAGTCAGAAACCACCGTTTTCCTTCTTGACACTACATTCAAACATTCTAGAAGCTTTCAAGGCATCTAACCTTTGTCACTATAAAGACAAAGTTGGGAACTTTTCGGTTTGAATGGCAGTTTTTTCTAGCGGTGTCATATGAAATTGTCACCCATAATTATGACCCTAGTATCGATCTATTGCATTTCAATCTATTTTAGAGTTAGGGGTGGGGGGAAGGGTATCTTTTGTTCTTCACAAATGTAAATAAACCTAATCTGTTTCTTAAACGAGGGACATATTCATACGGCACAGAATGTTTTTTTACCTCAATGGACGTCAGTGATTGGTTGAAATTAAAGAAATTGAAGAAAAAAAAACAACAAATATCTTACAAACTATAGAATTTTCTCAATAAAGCCAAGAGAAAAAGATGTTTTATAAACACATTCTACCAGTATACGAAGTTTAAAAGTGTTTAGTTACCTAGAAATTATGTTAAAAACTGCCGTTCAAACCGAAAAGATCCCAAAGTTGTAATAAAAAGCTGTTTTAAACACTTAATCAGAGAATGTCTGCAAAATGTCTGGATTCCATGGCAATCCCAAGCAGAAAATCAGACAAGGTCTCCTACACTCTGTTACTATGCAGGTTTTGTCACTCACGCAATACCTAAAGTAATTAGAACATCAGACGAGACTGTCACACTCTCTATGCATCTCTTTCTCTCGAATGCTTTGTTACTCACAGAAGAGATCATAACGAGTTAAAGGACATCTTGTAATAACAAATTTGTCATCCACAAAGAAAGCTTAGCATAAACAACACAACACACACATATCCTTATTGCATGTAAACAGGGAATTTTCAAGCTGAAAATACTGCCTTATCACTGTATCTTAGGAGTCATCATGCCCACACTGGCTTTATTGCATTTCTTATACTATTATATATCAGTCAACTAGTCAACCATTTAACCAATTATTTGCATACTTCAGTTTCTTTAATGCTGTCCTTATCCATTGACCGTTAACTGAGGAGCCACCAAGCTCCAGTTAAAAATACTAACAAAATTAAAATATTAAAAACTACAAGAATTTATCAGTTCTTATTAAGGTCACTGTCCTCCTTGAGGAGTTCAAGAACCCCATTTTGCTCTTACATTTCATCTTTAGCTGGGTTTCTAAGGTTGGCTGGCCTTCCTAACTCTAAATCACCTTACAGAGTGGATGCCCTTCTTATCATCAACCATTCTGGATACATTATATTGATGGAATACCTTATATTGTGACATTCACACTTGACAAGATTTAACATATGTAGATGGCACGTAAAAAGCACCATCCGTATGCAGCCGATGCCAACGCCACCTCGACTGGCTTCCATGCTGGTGGCACATAAAAACCACCAACCAGTCATGGCCGTTGCCAGCCTCGCCTTGCTCCTGTGCCGGTGGCACGTAAAATGCACCCACTACACTCATGGAGTAGTTGGCGTTAGGAAGGGCATCCAGCTGTAGAAACACTGCCAGATCAGACTGGAGCCTAGTGCAGCCTTCTGGCTTCCCAGACCCCCGGTCGAACCGTCCAACCCATGCTAGCATGGAAAACGGACGTTAAATGATGATGAGATCTGCTAAAACTATATAAACCAGTGAGAGTTCAACAGATACAGTCTGAGACTTTAAAAATCATTGTCACTCTGTCGATTTCATAGAAGTAGTTGCTAGCTTCTGTTACCAAGGGGACCAAATTAGCAGTGCGAGTAGGTGTTCTGAAACCATAGTAACCAAAATAAAAAAAACTGGTTAGAGAAAGTTCATGAAGCTGTTACTCCTGCTTGCAAAAAAAAAGAGCTTCACCATCAGAGTAAAGAGCAGACTGTGATGTGTATGGATGATGACAGCTGTATAATGAAGTACTGACTGGGATATGAGGAAGGTGGAGGCCCAGGAAGGTACGGGAGGAGCTGGAGAACAATAACAGGAAATACAAAAAGGCTGTTAATTTAGGATATCAGAGTGAGGGATTAAATTACCTGAAAATTGCTGCTAACCCATCCAACCAAAGTGTTGGGTCATGGCTACTGCCTTGCTTTACATTGACCTCTCCTTCATTAATTAGCTGCAATAATTTAATAGAATTATTTTAATAATTATCATGATAAATCAGTAACAAATGGAACATAATTAAAAATAAGTGGTGCTGTAGAAAGTCTAAGAAGGAGTGGAACATAATTTTATATTCGTTTCCCCTTGCTGACACAGACTGGACTACTCTGACAGCATCTGGACATTTGTAGTGGACCTTCTGATAACAAAGGAAGCCAACAATCTTAGTTATTATAGTATTTTTGGTTTTTGACATGGTTTTTTACTTCTGGACACCAATCACTTTATAGTGTGGCCTGGGATCATATTATCATAGCACCACTACTAAAGATGGTGCCTGTATCAAGATGATGAAAAATTACTCCCTGCCTCTTTTTACTTGTCTTGTATCTTGTGAAATTCAGGTCTTCTCTCTTCTTTCTGTTTTTTTTTTATAGCAATATAAGGATTTTGCTTTATTTCCTGGATATTTCATAATCTATTCTGACCTGAGACTAAACAACAAGAACTAGTTTCAGAGGCGGTGATGGCAATGGTAGGTGTCAGCAATGGCAACCAGCGGCAGCAGTGCCACCACCACCATCATCATCCTCATGAATACTGCTCTCAACAACTGGGCTGAATTCTCTTTCATTGGATCTCAGTGGTGGACAGCAGCTGAATCAGTGTCTGCTACATTAATACAGACATAAAATACCAATTTCTTTACTACCCACAAGGGGCTAAACACAGAGGGGACAAACAAGGACAGACAAACGGATTAAGTGCATAACTGGTACTCAATTTATCGACCCCAAAAAGATGAAAGGCAAAGTTGACCTCGGCGGAATTTGAACTCAGAACGTAAAATATGATGAGAGAGAAGATGTAGGAAGGAGGATATCATCACACTTTACCTTATTTAATGGAGTCAACTGAAAAGAGCACAATTTCTTCAATCCTTCTCCAACATTTTCATACGGTAATTGAGTCAAGATGGTTGCAGTTCCTTGGGGAGAAAATGGGTAAAAACAATTGTTAGTTAACAATAATTTCAACCACTGGCAAAGTTCACAAATTTGAAGAGAACAGCTGATCAGATTGCTGCCTCCCCCACCCGCTAGTATATAACTGGTACTTCACCCTACCAATCGTAACACTTCTACAGTGGCTTCTATCCCTGCCTTGAATCTGGTGGGTCACATAATGTCACCAACCAGTTCCCACCTGATGCACTCATCTCTAATTTCGTCACCTACATTGTGTTCATCAAACTTTCTCAGAACCTTATCTCTGGAATTCCCTCCCAGTCCAAGACAATCCTCTATTTGTTCAAGGACATCAATTACTGATCTCAGAAGTATCAAGGGCATGGACATAGCCCCCTTCCACACACAACCATAAAAAAAAAAAAGAAAAGTCGTATTGTTCTTGAACAAATCTGTTGTCACACCTGTGACAGATTTCTTTCTCAGGTAATGTGATGAGGACAAGTTAACTAAGTTAGTTGGGTGGAGAACTACCCCTGTAATGAATTAGAGAGTAAATTTGTAACTTAAAAAGGAGACAAGTGAAAAGAAAATTGACCTCATAAATAGAATGAAATGACTACAATTAGAGATCAAATGTGAGTTTCAGAGCAAACTAAAACAAGTGAAATGATGGCTTGGAGTGAAGTTTGAATTTATGATGATGATGATGATGATGGTGATTGTTTCAACATTTTAACTGTTGAGCCATTGCAAGTGGAAATTTTTGAATCAAATAAAACAGAAACCAAACCTACATTGATGATACATGGTTAAGTTCAATCCTACCCACCACTTTAAGATAACCCATGGTAAGAGGTCTTCTCATGTATCTTCACATTGACCAATGTCTTGAGAGTGAAATTTGGTAGACAGAAGTTGTGTAGAAGTTTCTCACATACATACACACATATATATATATGCACACATACACATTCCTTTGTTCTCAGAGAGGGATGGGCCTTGCTAGGTTTAAAATGCTTAAGATATGCCTGCATAACGACACCCATACAACTCCATGAGGAGTTGAGGGAGGCAAGTGTGTGTGGGAGAGAGAGAGAGTAAAATACCCAGTAGTTAAGTTTCTAGAAGGGCGGTAACTGGTAAACTTTCAGTAAGACGGCTACTGGTTTTGAAAAAGCTAAATAGCTAAACAAAAATCCCCAGGAGCTTTGCTCCAGCATGGCTATGGCCCAATGATCAAAACGAAAAAACCAGTGAAAGAATAAAACAAAAATATTTGCAGGATCAAACAATAAGCCCAGAGAATAGAAATGAACTTCAATGAATAATATATGTAAAACATTTGCAAGATTACCTTTAAGCAGGCCAATGGCAGCATCGTTGGATAAATTAAAAGAATCCATGGCTTGTGCTATCTGAAGAAGGCCATCAAAGTGTTCTCTCATTTGGGAACGACAAGCAGTGCAGATACTCTGGAGAGCAGTTGCAGACACTGATGCCAAGAGAGACTGTTGGAGACCCGCTAAGAGAAACTGTAGAACAGGATCTGAAGAGAAAACCATTTAATTTTAGCTTCATTGTAAACATTTTGATTAATGAGTGGAGAGTTGAAAGGATGGGATATTTTTTGAGATGGGCTGATGTCTGGAAGTGGATAAAGTGTTTATTAGACAGCAGCAGTAACTGTAGCACAGAACTGATCTGTACAACATGGCATGAGTTGTCTCTCACATGTAGGATTAATTCATGGTTAACTTGTAAATATTCATTTATTTAATATTAAAAAAATTTAATCCCATAGGATTTAACCCTTTAGCATTCAGACATTTGTCAAATGTAATGCTTATTTATTCACACTGTTTCCAATTAGTAATGCTTATCATTTAATGGGGCTGCAAAGAGAGAGACTTGGAGATACCACTGTGAAAGGTTGCTAAATGAAGAAAATGAATGAGAGAAAGAGAGCCAGCCGTATGTCGACCCAACAGAGGGATCAGCTATCCGAAAGGACAGTATCTTGGTAGATAAAGCAATTAAGGGTATGAAGACAGGGAAAGCCCCAACCCCTCAGGAATCACCACAGAGATGCTTAAAATGTCTGGCAGTGTCAGCTAGAGCCCAGTCACCCATATAGTCAATCATGTGATAGATGAAGGAGTCATACCAAATGACTGGTGTAGCAGCACCATAGTCAGCTGCTACAAAGGTAAAGGTGTAGGGTAGGTGTGAGAGCCTGGATCTGGTCAGTTTGAACATAAAACAGAAGAGCTATTTTGGCCGGATATGGCCGGTTTAAATGCTAAAGGGTTTCTAAAAGTGTAGCAGTCAGTTCTCTTAGTGCAATCTTTACAAGAAGAGTCCATATATAAGTTGTAAACAATAAAGACATCCTATACATAATGAAAATGAATATAACAGCTGAAATACCAACTGATCAATAAATATAGATTAGGGCAAAGCAAGGCAGAATCAAGCTGAGCTTCTGGGACCACCAACACTATTGCAATAGTAAATAAAAAAATTAATGGAAAAGATGAAGGTGTGTAAACTTACCTAAAAGGTGAGGATGTTTCTCAATCCATTCACAGAGTTCTCCAATTAACTGGATACTGGTATACCTGACCGCGACGTGGCAGTCAGCTGGTAACGACAACATAGCTTCAATTACCTGGGGGACATCATTTTCATCTCTGAAAGTTCCAACAGAGATTTATTACATGTTTGACTGTGTGAGAGCATGTGTGGGTGTCTTTTTGAGTGAATGTGTGTGTGTGTGTGTGTGTGTGTATGAGGAAGAGGGGGGGCAGTAAGAAAGGGCATGTGCTAATGTTGTGGTAAGAAGTTTGTTTCCCAACCACATGGTTCTGGGTTCAGACCTACTTTGCGGGACCTTGGGCAAGTGTCTTCTACATGTGTGTGTGTCTTTGCGTATATATTTGGCCCTCACCACCACTTGACAACTGGTGTTGGTGTGTTTACATCCCTATAACTTAGCAGCTTGGCAAAAGAAACTGATAGAATAAGTATCAGGCTTTAAAAAAATAAGTACTAGAGTTGATTCATTCAACTAAAAATTCAAGATGGTGCCCCAGCATGGCCGCAGTAAAAGAACTTGTTGCTTATTTCGAGGTGTACATGGACATATTAAAATATAAATGCACAAATGTAGAAATGGTTGAGTGCTTAAGAAGTTTGCTTCCAACAACATGGTTTTGGGTTCAGTCCCAATGAGCAGCACCTTCAGTAAGAAAGTGTCTTCTACTAGAGCCCAAGGCTGGCCAAAGCCTTGTGAGTGGAATCGGTAGACCGAAACTGAAAGAAGCTTAATGCGCGCATGCATGTGCGTGTGTATGTCATCTCTTGACATCAATATTGGTACACAATGCCTGAGTCGTTGCCAGTGCTGCCTGACCAACTTCTCGTGCTGGTGACACACAAAAAGTACCATCCAAACGTAGTCAATGCCAACTCCCTTGCCCTGACTTTCTCCTGTGCCGGTGGCACGTAAAAAGCACCATCCAAATGTTGCTGATGCCAGCGCTGCCCGACTGGCTCCCGTGGCATGTAGAAAGCACCAACCAAACATGGTCGATGCCAGCCCTCTCACCCTGAATGGCTCCTGTGCCGCTGGATCATAAAAATTCACCCAGTACACTCTCAGAGTCGTTGGCGTTAGGAAGGGCACCCAGTTGTAGAAACTCTGCCAGATCAAGATTGGAGCCTGGTGCAGCCTCCTGGCTTCCCAGAACCCAGTCAAGCCGTCTAACCCATGCCAGCATGGAAAATGGATGTTAAACGATGATGATAATGATATAAGCAGTGTCACTTGTTTCCAATCCTCCGTGGAAACATCTGATTGTGAGGGTATTACTTTGCTTGGAAACAGACGAGAGTTGGCAACAGGAAGGGCTTCTGGTCATAGAAAATCTGCATCAGAAAATTCTGTCTGATCCATGCAAGTATAGGAGAGTGAGCATTAAAACTGTGTGTGCGCGCGCCTGCTTCAGTAAGAGGAGATTGATGTGAGGGAAAGAAGAAAACTGTCTTCAGAGAAGACACCCGGCCCAAATGTTTGTGTGAAAGTAGATTCCGGTAAAGGTACCCAAGGACCAGATGGTAGCATCAAACAGGGAGTAAATCTACCACCTACCTGACAAGCTTCCACATCATCATCCTCATCATCATCGTTTAACATCCGCTTTCCATGCTAACATGGGTTGGACGATTTTGACTGAGGGCTGGCGAACCAGATGGCTGCACCAGGCTCCAATTTTGATTTGGCGGAGTTTCTACAGCTGGATGCCCTTCCTAACGCCAACCACTCTGAGAGTGTAGTGGTTGCTTTTTACGTGCCACCGGCACGGGGGCCAGTCAGGTGGTACTGGCAACGACCTCGCTCGAATCCTTTTACACATGCCACGAGCACAGGTGCCAGTAAGGCGACATTGGTAACAATCACGCTCGAATGGTGCCCTTTTACGTGCCACTGGCACGGAAGCCAGCTGGCTGCTCTGGCAACGATCACGCTCGGATGGTGCTCTTGGCACCCTACTAACACAGGCACAAGTGCCAGTAAGTATCACGCTCGAATGGTGCCTTTTAAGTGCCACTTGCACAGAAGCCGGTTAGCAGCTCTATCAAAGATCACACTTGTATGGTGCTCTTTGCACCCTGCTAGCACGGACGCCAGTCATCGATTTTGATTGATTTGACATAAGTGTTGTTAACCGAATTCCTTTCACAAACCATTGGTTTAGTCATCTGGCCAAGTTGCTGCACAGTAGGATTGAAACCGAGACCATATAGTTGTTAACCAAAATGCTTAACTACATAGTAATAGTTACACTGTTAAACCTACATACAACTGAGTTTCTTAGTATAACTGAGACCATTTAGAGGTGTTACTTACGGAGAAACATTTTTGGCAACAGCAGTCATCAGAAACAGACCTGCCTCAGCAATATCCCAGGAACTGCTAACGGATTGTGACTGCAGAGTTGTAAACATCTAGAAAATAAACATTTAGAAATTTATTTTATAACAAAAGTTCAATGCAAAAAAAAAAACACAGTTACTGGATAAGCAAGTTAATATGTTTGTATTATTATGAAGTACTTCACTTGTGAATGGTATACACCATCTAACCAGGGACAGGACTGTGATACAGCTTCCAAGTTTTGGCACAAAGCCAGCAATTTCGAGGGAGTGGGGTAGATCAATTAGATCAACCCCAGTACTCAACTGGTACTTATTTTATCAACCCCAAAAGGATGAAAGGCAAAGTCAGCCTCAGCGGAATTTGAACTCAGAACATAAAGACATGAAATGCTGCTAAGCATTTTGCCTGCCATGCTAACAATTCTGCCAGCTTGCCACCTGAGGCAGGACTGCGATATTAACAAATGTCACATTAACTCAGTGTGTTTGAGTTCATATTCAAATCCTCCTGACTTTTAGTAAGATTTCCGTAAATGTAATTTTGTGCTGTCGTTTTTTTTAAAAGTTGGTTACTTCAGTAGAAAGCTGTTGTTGTTAATTGTTTCTCTCTCGGCCTTCAAAGAGAAAGCATTAATTGTAAACAAATGTTTGTTTACAATTAGCATGTGATATCAAATCAAAGGCACATATACAAAAAGGCTTTCCGGCTGTCATGATTCCATCTTTTTTTTTCTAGACTACATTATCCAATGTGTTCTCCTGTTTTTCTTACTGGCACCTGTGCCGGTGGCACATGTAAAAAGATTCGAGCGAGGTCATTGCCAGTACCACCTGACTGGCCCCCGTGCCGGTGGCATGTAAAAGGCACCCACTACACTTATGGAGTGGTTGGCATTAGGAAGGGCATCCAGTTGTAGAAACACTGCCAGGTCAAGATTGGAGCCTGGTGCAGCCATACAATTGTCCAACCCATGCTAGCATGGAAAGCGGACGTTAAACGACGATGATGATGATAAGGTGCAATTTGAGAGGGATTTGTTATTTATGTCAGGCTGAATAACCAAATAGTCTTCCATATTGGTTCATGTGAGTTTTATAGGAAAGTCACAGCAAAGTTTCTGATGTAGATATTGTGAATAGAAAAGAGACTGACTCAGCTAAACTTGTATATAAATGTATTATCCAATCTTTGTGACAATATGGTGTGATTTGGAAGGTTTAATGGCTATTTCTAGCAAGATGAGTAACAACAGAGGTTCTCTTAGTTTGGTGTTAAAGAAATTAAGATATATAAATGTTCATCTGTGTTTATTGGTGGAAAATACTGGTGTAAAGAAAATTCTCAATTAGTTACTACCTGTGTAAAACAAACTGATGGTCCAACAATAAATATAATATCCTTCGTTAATTCAGAGACTCTCGTTCTAAACTCTCCAAAATCTGAACTCTCATCAGGGACACCTTCCTGTAATAAAAAGAAGAAAAAAATAAAGAACAAAAATATTGGGGGTTTTACTAGACATTTCCTTGGTTCACACATAGAAATTCAATTTGCTTTAAAAATCAAATGTTCTTTTATTTTTACAAGGAGGCTCCAGCCATGACCATCCCACTAAATGATATTTTACTTTTACAAAACAACCTAATCTACAAAACATCAGTTATTGAAGTCAACTTTTATTTTAGCATTGGATCCAGTTTCTCGTCGTTTATCCCCCTAGTATACTCTCAAGGGGGTTCCAGCCAATGACTACTTTGCTTTTTTGTTTCCCCAGCACTTCATCCAAAATGTCCTTCCTTGATTTTTTTTTAACATCATTGCCAGCTTCACCTTACTGGCACTTGTGTCCCGTGCTAGTAGGGTGCTAAGAGCACCATCCGAGCGTGATCGTTGCCAAAGCGGCTAACTGGCTTCTGTGCCGGTGGAATGTAGGAGGCACCATTCGAGCGGGATCGTTACCAGCATCACCTTACTGGCACCTGTGCCGTTGGCATGTGTAAAAAGATTCGAGTGAGGTCGTTGCCAGTGCCGCCTGACTGGCCCCCGTGCCGGTGGCACGTAAAAGCACCCACTACACTCTCGGAGTGGTTGGCGTTAGGAAGGGCATCCAGCTGTAGAAACTCTGCCAGATCAGATTGGAGCCTGATACAGCCATCTGGTTCACCAGTCCCCAATCAAACCGTCCAACCCATGCTAGCATGGAAAGCGGACATTAAATGATGATGATGATGTAGATATTACAACATTTGAAGTTATGATCTTAAAGCTAGAAATACCTCATCTTAAATCTCATAATATAAACAAAGTTAACAAGTGCAAAACATCTTCCTTAGAACAAAAGTTGAGCAAGAATTTAGACAAAATGTTTGGAGTCTGGCACAGCCTTCCAGTGTGCCAGCCCAGTTCAAACCATCCAACCCATACCAGCGTAGGCAACAGACATTAAATGATGACAATGATGATGGTGTTCTGTAACCTGGCATTTCTTAATACAACTATTCCAACAGATGCTGGACTTACGTGATCGGGTTCAAGTTGACAATGCCGACATAAAGCTACAATCAATCTCTGAATATAGGGACGGAATATTTCATTCATCTGGGAATCATTTTTGTGGTAGAGTTCTTCCGAAAGACGATACCAAAAATTGAAAGTGATTTCTGCAACCTGCAAGAAATAAAACATGAAACTTTCTTGAAAATGTTTCACAAACCATGAATCACCACTGAACATTCAGACCCCAAAATAAAAGAATTTTCTAGAATCATTATTATTATTATTATTTCTAACAAAAACTTTCCCAATAAGCTTTATACTTACTTCATATAAGTGATGGCCTACACACGTTAAAAGCAGATCTAAGGATGTAAAGTCACCAAGACCCTGCAAAAGTAGAAATAAATAAATAAACAACAATAATCATCATAATTGTTTCTTAAATAGGTACAAGGCCTAAATTTAGGGAAGGAGAACAGATGACTCCATCAACCATAGTTCTTGGACAGATGTTTTATTTTATTTTATTGACTCCAGAGAGATGAAGCGTGAGATTTGAACTCAGAACAGAGAGCCAGAACAAATATTGCAAGGCATTTTGCCCAACACTCTACTAATTCTGCCAGCCCTCCACTGCCATTAATACCATTAGGTTGGGGCCAAACCAATTGTGGTTCATGTAATTAATCATTTTAAAGCAAAGATTTCACTCATTTTATGCTAATGGTTTACAAGCAAATTCAAACAAATTTTATCATATAAGATCAAACTAGAACACAATATCCACCTAGCATTTAGCCAGGAGGCTGTCAACAACCATAGAGTCCAACAGTTCAACTCTTGTTTCAAAAATTTTACAGAAGAGACAAGAGCTTTGAGGAAGAGGAATATCACAGACTATCAATTGATGACAACCCACTAAGGACCATTATTAAAATGAGCTTATGAAAAACAACTTGAGAGGAAACAGCAATTTATCTAACTTACCTGGTTTGGACTAGAAATTATAGCAGGTAAAAAAGATTCAGCCATTTCTGCAAAAATTCTACAATAATTGATTGTTCTGGAAAAATGAAAGCAGAGTTCTGTGAAATTCTTTGATTTACTTAAGAAAACATTTGTAAAAATGAAAATATTGGGAATATGCTTGCTTAAAACCAGAATAACAATGAAAGGGGACAATTATATAGTTTTTTACGGAGATGTACTTGCATAGCGAGTGACTTGATCTGAGATCGTGTGCTGGAACGAAAACAATTGCAGCGTGGAAGGTGTTTATGAGCCATTTAAGAAACACACAAAACCGTTAGATTCACTTCAACATTTAAATTTAATTTGTCAAAATATTTTCGTCGCTTTGAGACCACAACCTGTTCACTGACAAGATTCCGTGCTGCATCAGAGTTTTGTCAGTGAACAGGTCGCGGTCTCAAAGCGACGAAAATATTTTGACAAATTAAATTTAAATGTTGAAGTGAATCTAACAGTTTTTGTGTGTTTCTTAAATGGCTTATAAACACCTTCCACGCTGCAATTATATAGTTAAAAAGACAGAAAGAGAAAAGGTACAGATAGATAACATTTATTCATATAAGTATCTGTACTAAAAATACACATATTACACATATAGAGTGTAATATCTGAATCAAATGCATGTCAAGTGGAGATCAGACGAAACCATAATCAAAAATTTCATAAAACGAGACACAAAATGCGTAACACCAAACTGTAAGCTGATACTAGGAATATATTACAAACAACAGTAAGATAAAAAATCTCCTTATTAAGAGCACACTGCAGACATGTAAACCTGAGAACAAGCTTACAAATAACCAATGTAATTTATAATTTAATTGTAATAGTGAAAGTTACAAATTTACAATCATGACTGTTACGTTAAGCAGATAAATACAAAAAATCTCTTCTGGGCTAATCATGCAGCTAAAACAAGGAGAACTTGCAACACATTACCCCATACAGCATCAATAGAAACATACACACAAAATTCCCCAACAAATTTCACTCATGGGAACTAGCATTGTTAATCCAAGGTGTGGAAGAGAAAAACTTACTGAAAGGGCCATAAAGTGGGACTGACTACAAAACTACATGTACCATACATGAACATGTTTATGTGACCTCGGTTTAGCAGTAGTTTAATGCAGTTCTATTTTACATGCAGTCAAGTCCCATGTCACACCTTTGAATGGTAAACACAACATACCACTATTTTAATATGTGGCATCAGTAAAGACTGCTGTCACAGACATTCAGACGATGCTCCTCCTGACAAGGTATTATTTTGACTTCACAACAAGTTTCATCCTCAACATGCAACCCTGATCCCCTTTCTCTCTTGCTTACTTCTAACTTCAACCCTTCCTAGACCACCCTTACATTTAGTGGGTCATGTGACCACTTCATCATGATGACACCTCCCACCACCACCAGACATCCTCATGCTACATAATGGCCCTTTCACTCCCCAGACCTCATAGTACTTCAAGTTAGACAATACTAATTATCTCTGGTGGCAAATAGCATCATCACTGACCCCTCAGGGGCAGCCCCTCATAAGTATGTTCCTCCATATACCACTTTGCATCACTTCACTTCATGCTCTTGCTTGATGGAGCTGGGGTCATCCCAGCTAAGCGGTCCCAGAGATGTCATCATGGGTATAGCTGACCAAGTCCATCAGTGCTCTCCATCGCTAGCGATCCCATGCCAGCCCCTCTGCATCCTTTTCAGGCGCATGCACGGGTCCATTCTGATGTCGGTCAGTCTAGTTTCTTCTAGTCAGTAACATAACAAGTTGAGGTTTCTTCTGGGAAAGTTACTGGTCCTCTGCAGAGCAGTCGGACGATGGGGCTGCCATCTTGGCATCAAGCCGATGTACTGTGGCTCATATGTCACAGGCAACCAAAATCCACAACTCTCCAAGAGATTCAGTTGTAGCTGTGCTGTAACAATCCAAGCAAAGGACAAAGCCTACAACACTGGCAGAAAAATCACTCCCCACCCCAACAAACAGGGCAGCTTTTACCCACCACCCCAATTCCTGCAAGACCACCGTCCATGAACCACAGCCCTCAAATTTCTTATTTCCTAAGATACAGCTGATCCAAGACGAAAACAGAAGCTTAGTTATATGTAACTAATGGTATTAACAACAACAAAAATATAACCAAAATTCTAACATACTTGTCAGCGTCCTCCTGTGCCACCGATATGTGGTAGGCTTCTTGCAAAGTTAAAACACCTTGGAACAGAGCTTTTGCTAAATCCAGATTTTTTCCCAATTCCTGGAAAATTAATGAATGTTGTTAAAGAAAAGGAAAAGTTAAGAAATATCTAAGTGTGTAAATATATATATATATATATATATATATATATATATATTATATATATATATATATATAAGAAATTAAAAAAGATAAGCACACACACATTACATAGTTTTAATATAATTTTTAATATATCGACCGGTTTCGCTTTCCCTATTCATGATATTATGGTTTACTTATTTGAATATGCATTTTCTTAAGAAGAAATGTTTGTCCATGTTGTGTGTGATATTTACAAGTACAAAAATAGGGGGAGGTAATTGGTTATTATTGTTGTGGGCAAGGGAGATGACTGTTCAGCTTTTGGTAAGGGGAGGGGAATATAAAATATATATATATATATATATATATATATATATATATACACACACACACACAAAAAAAAAAAAAGTTTCACCCCTCACTAAACAAGTTTTTCGAAATTTCACAACTTCCAACACTCCATTTGAGTGTTGAATAGAAGTTTTTTTATCACCAAATATGTTAGACAGTAGTTCTATCGTTACTTTAAAACAAATTTCACTGGGTTTTTGAGGCAACATGAAATTACAATAACATTCATACTCTAACAGAGCTAATTTTCACAATTAAAAACTCACTTTTTGTTCATCTGACCATGATTTGCAATCTTGCTTAAAAATCTCCTTGTACCTTCTGTAGTACGATGCAAAAATTATACTCTCCTCTGGGTTAATAACTAAATTCATTAAGCGAGCTCGAAACACTGTCTGGTGAAGATGAATTTACCTTATTTTTGGACTTCTTTGAATATGGCCCCAGTAATTGTTGTAGCTGTTGCCGTAATAGTTGCTTCTGCAACTCTTCTTGGTGCTTTTGCAACTGTGCAATGGAAGCTAATAAGGTCTTCCATTATTTAACAAGTTGTATAACAAACAACTTGTTAAATAACCTACGTGAGCTTTGAAACCCTCGTCACCAGATCTAATGTAATTGGTTACGTACAATAAATAGGATAACCAGACAACAGTAAAAAACAATGTAACGAGCTAACAAATCTCTTTATGAACCAACAATCAATATTCTTTGTGAACTAACCGACCAACCAACACCCTCCCACTTAACTGCGAACTGACACGAACTTCACTCGACTCCGAACTCACTTGGATCGTTATTATTTATACTTTACTCGGACCAGTCTATCTCTTGCAAGGGGGCATCCTAACTCTCATCATCATCATCGTTTAGCATCCGCTTTCCATGCTAGCATGGGTTGGGCATATGACTGAGGGCTGGCAAACCAGATGGCTGCACCAGCCTCCAATCTTGATCTGGCAGAGTTTCTACACCTGGATGCCCTTCCTAACGCCAACCACTCAAAGAGTGTAGTGTGTGCTTTTACGTGCCACCAGTACGGGGCCAGTCAGGCGGTACTGGCAACGACCTTGCTCGAATCTTTTACACATGCTACCGGCACAGGTGCCAGTAAGGCGATGCTGGTAACGATCATAATCTCATCTCACAAAAACCATTAAACATAACCTAAAGGTTCACTCAATACATATAGAATATCACAAAGATGACAAACGAAATCTATTGTTTCACTTTTGTTTCCAAAACCACTGAAAATAAATTTCTTTTCCAAATTCATTTTATGTACGCAACAGTGTTAACCCATTTATTAGTTTTACAATAGGATGCCCTTCCTATTGTTAGCCATTGAACTGTGAAGTAGAAAAGTGTTGTCAAGCAAGGAAGTGTTGTTTGGTTTGGTTGCCATGAAGTGTGCACCCATGTTTAACCCTTTAGCAGATATGTAAATAAATCTTACCTCTACGCTACACAATGCTGAACAGATACAATCAGCCGCAGCTTCGTGGAGATTGGAAGGACAATCCTTGACCGACTGCAAAACAATATAAATTCACACATTAAAACAACCAGTATACAGAAACGTAAATAATGTTAGGCATTACAAGGCTTGGCTTATTATCATTACTTTTTATTACTAGCTGAGCCCATGCCATCGAAAAGGACAGCTAATTGTAGGATTTTACATAGAAAAAAGGGAACAAAAAGGTGAAAAAGATCAAAAATTAAATGGCGGTGCCCCAGCATGGCCACAGCTCGTGAGCTGAAACTAGATAAATAAATAAAATAAATAAAAAAACAGCACCTCAACCCTTGTGTATTTCTCCGTCACAACATATGAATGAGAAAGGAAGGGGTGATCCACCGATGGAAGTAGGATTGTGAAAAGTCAATGGTGAAACAAAAATCAAACAGCATTTCAACTCTGTGTGAGTATGTGTGTGTGTGCGTGTAAAAGGGAGGAATGTGAATGTTTGTGTAAAATATATAGTTGAGTGAGTGTATATGTTTATTTAGAAAGATACATAGAAAATAGAATTACAAACACACGTGCATTTACACATACGCACATATATAAACAGACACTTCAAAAAACACATATACACTCACTCAACTATATATTAAACTAATTAAACTAATGAATTAAACTATTAAACTATATATTAAACTAATGAGATCACTAATGATCTCAATATTCCTGCACACCTGAGAGACATGGACACTGGCAGCAGACATCGAAAGAAGGATCCAGGCTTCAGAGATGAAATGTTTCAGGAGACTTTTGAGAATATCATAGAGAGATCAAGTCACAAATGAGGAAGTGAAAAGAAGAATAAGGCAGGCAACAGGGGCCTTTGAGGAACTTCTTACCACAGTAAATAATGCAAACTCAGGTGGTTTGGGCATGTCAACCACTCATCAGGGATGGCAAAAACCTCCAGGAAAGCTATTCATACCAAATATATTTAACTAGCACTATGACCCAGCAACGCCGAGTCATAGTGCTAGTGCATGCATATACAGCTGCATGCGAGTACTGTCCAAATCTCCAACCAATCACATACAGCTAGCTGGCATTCAACTGGCGTATCAAGTTTCGGGCATTTTGATTGTGTTTTGGATAGAAAATTCACAAAAAAGTCACTTCTACAGATTTTTTAATGGCTTTGCAGGGTGACTGGGGAAATGTAAGGATGTGCACGACCACCCTTGGATGGTTTTGAATGAACATAGAAAGTGAAGGCCCTCTAACTGAAAAATTATGGATTTGTATAAAGGACATACACACACAGACAGACAGACATGTTGCCGTTTATATATAGAGAGATGCTCTTGATGGAAGAGCTATACATCTAAGATACTTACCAATACATGAAATGCTGTGTGCAAAACTGCTGAGTTGACAATTTCCTCCTGTGAAACTGCATTTATATTGAACCAACTCCCAAGACAACGGAAAATCTTCATTTGAAGTCGGGTCTCATACTGGTTATTTTTTATACATGCTGTCTGGAAAGAAGAAGAAGATAAAAGACAAAGAGAAAAAAATTTGCCATCAACAAATACAGAACAAGAATATATATGAATATGATGAATACAGCATCATCATTTTACACCAACTTCAAAATTTGACATGATGTAATCAAGTCACTGCAGAAAAAGGATTTAGCCCCTAAGGACAATCATGCTGACATGCTTGCTACATTAGGGGATGACGCTCCAGCTTTATCAACAGTGCAAAAGTGAGCAGCTGAATTTAGAAGGGAAAGGGAGAGATTTGAAGATGACCTAGGACCTGGATGTCCGGCAACTGACACCAAAATGGAAAACACTGACTGTATTCACTACAAGCGATTTATAGCCTATTAACATATCCCATGAGAGAGTTGAGAATATCCTGCACAATGAATGTGACATGACAAAGGCTTCTGCTTCGTGGGTAGCATGTCTTCTGACATCTGATCAAAAGTGCACAGGGCTGATCACATCACAGGATAATCTGGCATTATTTGAGACAGATCCAGCTGGTTTCCTTGAACATTTCCTCACCCAGGGAGAGTGTTGGCTTCATCACTGAGCCAGAGACAAATAGAAAATCCATGCAGTGGAAATACCCACTCTTCACTTGCCCCAAAGAGGGCCAAAGTAGTTTTATCTGCAGGGAAGGTGATGACCATAGTTTTTTTGGGATACAAAAGCTATTGTATTTATTGGTTATCTTCACCATCAATGGAGAGTGATAAGGCAAACTTGTTGGAGCAGTTACAAAAGGCCATCAGGATCAAACACCAGGCAAAACTGATGAAAAGCATCTTGTTTCATGAGGACAATGCTCTCCAGCACACAAAAACCTCATTTCAATGGCTACTGTGCAAGGCTGTGTCTTTGAACTGGTTGATCACCCCCACCATTCTCCTGAGTTAGTCCTATTTAACTATCATTTGTTCCTCAACATGAAAAAAACACTTGGCTGTGAATCAGTACTGCAGTGATGGTGACGTTATATCTTGAGAATAGGGCGGCCAGCTGGCAGAACCGTTAGCACGCCGGGCGAAATGCATAGCAGTATTTCGTCTGCCGATACGTTCTGAGTTCAAATTTCACCGAGGTCGACTTTGCCTTTCATCCTTTCGGGGTCGATAAATAAAGTACCAGTTACGCACTGGGCTCGACAAGCCAACATTTTCCACATTTATACATCTGAGACCCCCTTCGGTCACACACAGACCATGGGATTGCACCCAGAAAGTTACCCTCCCAGGCACAAGTCCAGGCAAGGTTGTTAATGGAAGACCAGCAGTCGCCCGTGCATACCGCTCTCCCCTCTCCACGCCACTAGTGTTATCCAAGGGAAAGGCAAAGGGGCCGATACAGCTTGGCAACTCATTTCTACAGCTGAGTGAACTGGAGCAACGTGAAATAAAGTGTTTTGCTTAAGAACACAACACACAGTCCGGTATTCGAGCTCACAACCTCACAATCATAAGCTTGACGCTCTAACCACTGAGCCATGCGCCTTCACGTTATATTTACACATCATATAACGTATTAATTAATTGATGCACAGCATGAACTAACAAGGCAGCAACTACACAAGATAACCTTTAAGTGTGTGCTACTGAAAGGTGATCCTGAAGCTGGCTGAATAGAGTCACCCTCAGACCAAACAGCAGACCTCAATATTTCAACAGATGAGGACACCATTTAGACATTCAAGGATCAAATGTTTACTTTACTTGCTACAGAGAGTGAAATCTCTCTCTCTCAAATTACATCTTACTGTCTAAACAATTGCATACAGTACATGATGTAATCCAAGGTAGACTATGTCTGACAAAAATAGATTAGTGGCTATGGCTGTAATACATTTAATCATAGGCTAGCTCTACTGGACGATATTAATTTATGACAAAAACAAGAGAATAAAACTGTAATTATGAATGATTAGATACTTACTAGAAGTTGTACAACAACGGGTGAGGTTTTGAGCAGATCGTAAGAGACTTCCATCCGTCTGTTGGCACCAAGACGTAGAGCTTTACTACCGATCTACAGAAGGAAAGAATCAAAGGAAATGGAAATGTCAGTATAATAGAATAGTAATAATAATTTAATTACACCAAATATTAACACTAGTTAAACATCACTACGACATGGTAAAGAAATATAATAATTTACAGGAGTGGCTGTATGGTTAAGAAGTTTGTTTCCCGACCCCACGTTTTTGGGTTTGATTCCACTCCACAGCATTTTGGGCAAAACAGGTTATGTCTATCACCCAAAAAACATAGGAACAAAGTCTCAAAGCCTAATGAATGAGATTAGAAAGAGGGAAGCCAAGAGTGTCTATAAACATATATCACCGTGACTGACCAGGCTATCAGATGTTGCTACACATCGCTGCTCACAATGCACTTTGCATTGTTTTAGCCTTCAAATGACGCCACCCCGCTGGCTAAGCAAGCAGGCCAACAGAAGAGTGAGAGAAAATTGCGGCGAATGAGTACAGCAGGGATCGCCACCAGCCCCTGCCAGAGGTTCGTGGAGTTTTAGGTGTTTTCGCTCAATAAACACTCACAACGCCCGGTCTGGAAATCGAAAACGCGAGTCCGCTGCCCTAACCACTGGGCCATTGCGCCTCCACATAAACATATACATAGAGTACTAAATACATTTAGCAGCGTTTATGATTTTACTGTGTTTGTAACCCTGTACTTTAAGGTTCAGCCCCACAGTACAGAACTATGTACAAGGGTCTTCTCTATTGCTTTAGGCCCATATACTACTACTACTACTACCACTGCTTCATCATCATCATCATCATCAAAAAGAAGCAGCAGCAGCTTGAACATGTTTATTTAATTAGCAGGAATGTTATCTTGAGGTTCGGTGGCAACAAGTCCCAAATCTCAAAGACCTCACTAAGGATTCTTGCAGAGTACGGAATGGTACTTTTCTGCAGGTCAGCAATACAAGTCTTTCAATCTCTTCTGTAAAAGTTATGGTGTTGCACCAAATGCACCAATTACCACAGGAATAATTGTTGCCTTAGTCTTCCACAATCTTCACTATCCAGCTAGGTTCTAATATTTCTCAGTTTTTTTCAATTTCTTTGGTAACAATTTCTGTCAACAGAGGGAATTCCAAAGACTGTGACCTTACACTGTTTGTTTATTTCGTCTTCTATAATCACATATGATTGTCTTAAATTAATAGTATGGTCAGTCTTTACGGGGAAGCCCCTTAAGATTCTGTAATTTTCATTCTCTGTCACAACTTCAGATTAGTATTCATATCATTTTCCTGTTATTTGGAAGCTACACACTCAGCTAACATCCCCATGCACTCTTATACCTACACAGTCATGCCTGTGCTTATACTCTTTTTATGCTAGCTTACTACATTCACTCAAGAGATGTTTGATACTTTCATCTCCTTTCCTACAGACTCTACTTTTGCTGTCTGACTGAGTTTTGTTGATCTTTGCCTACATCTGATTTGTCCTAATGGTAATTTCCTGAGCAGCTATAATTAGTGCTTCAGTCTCAGTCTCTCATTTCAGATTTTCATCCATCAGCCAATGTTCTTTTCATTGATGTGTTGTTCTTTCTTCTCTTCTTGTATTCTCCCAACAATTGCAGTAGTTTTTTTTTGGTGGGGGGTGGGGGGGCATCTCCAGCAACCAATAGTACCCTTTCTTTACTCTGTACAACATAATTTTTCAACCCAAATATCTATCATAGTACTAAGTGTCTTCTGTATTTAGTAATCCTCTGCCTCCTTCCTGTGGTGGGAGGTGGGGAGACTTGTCAGTATCACTTTATGGTGGTATGTTTTGTGCATTGCAAACAGATTTCTAGTTTGTCCATCCAAGTTCTGCAGCTTGACCTTTGTCCACTTCAGAAAGGGAATTCTTATTATTCATCATCATCATCGTTTAACATCTGCTTTCCATGCTAGCATGGGTTGGACGAATGACTGAGGACTGGCGAACCAGATGGCTGCACTAGGCTTCAATCTTGATCTGGCAGAGTTTCTACAGTTGGATGCCCTTCCTAACGCCAACCACTCCATTATTATTATTATAATTATTAACACTAACCTACCAACATCAATGCTAAGTTTAAACAAATGTCATACAGTATTCAGTGATAAAGTAAAATAAAGAATAAAGAAAACCTTACCTCTTCAGGTAATACTGTCAGCACTTCCAGTAGAAATGGAAGCTGTTGTGCATTCTGTCCATATCTGAACAACAAAAATATCAATCACTCAATTTAGAAAATTAGTTTTGTTTGTTTTTTTATAGCTTAATGAAAAACAACATTTAAAACTGTTTATTACAGGGCCTCTGACACTGGTAGCAAAAAGATCCTCAGATGAGAGACCTAGTCTAAAAGTTAAGACAAAGTAAAAGTACCTAAGGGCCAGTTGGTGCTGCTAAACTGGTCAACAGACCCAGGTACACTCCATTCAATAACCATCTACAGATAGCTTGTTCATAATTTCACTTACAAGATTTCAGTAGGATCACATATGGTTCCTTCATTGTCTTTGAGAGGTCTTTCACCACACAGTTACGCCTGCACTCCTGATATAGATATAACTAACACAATTTTTTCTCTGAAGGCCCTTTAATGCTGAAGAAGTTTTAAACATTACATATTGCTCCGATTTGAACTTAATATTATTAATGGTTTCAAGTTTTGGCACATTTTGAGGGGAGGGTGTAAGTCAATTACATCGACCCCAGTGCTCAGCTGGTACTTATTCTATCGACCCCGAATGGATGAAAGGTAAAGTCAACCTCAGTAGAATTTGAACTCAGAACATAAAAATGGACAAAATGCTGCTAAGCATGCTAATGATTCTGCCAGCTTGCTGCCTTACTTACTTTATTATTATTATTATTATTATCATTATGTGGCCATTCATCAAACATCATTATCTCAAAGACACACACTGTGTCTTTAGATGAACCAAATTTGACATTACATAAAAAAAAAAAGTACATCGTATTGGCTTTGATTTGAACTTCTGACAAATAAAATAGAAATAACTAAAAGACAGAAGAAAGTCTTGGAGTAAAGAAAAAAACCCAAAACATTCAGAAAAAAAAATCAATGGGTTACCAATGAAACAACCAAGAAGTCACCAGTTTATTACCTGTCACTGGCACTGCCTTGTGCCTCTGCTTAGGGTTATGACACTCTCCAGTCAATAGACACCTGCTATAATTTACTGTCATTAAATTAAGTCAGAATTTTAAGAATGATGACTGATTTGTTGGCCTGTAATATTTGCAGGGGAAAGACATGGATAAATGTATGGTCTTGTGAACAACAGAGAAACCACAACAAATACATTATTTATTCATTAAAACTATCCCTGGCTCTAGTGGATGTATCATAATTACCAATTAAGACCGGTTCCACTTGAGAAGGGAGATAATCTAGGGATTCAAGAATTCCTCAAAGTTGACATAAAGAAAAAGACAGGCTTCTTGTCTAGAGATATGAGGACAGTTGTGGACGCGTGTTTCTGGTTCTATAGTTATCATCTGCATGACAATTGTCTGATATTACTTTCAGTAGCCAAGAGACTCAGGCTTATACAAAAAATAGTAGAACATACTTTATGGTCTAGATTATTTGCATAAATTAAACAACAGTCAGCTAAGGGAAGTAACTCAGTGGCCAGTAACGTATTTGAACAGAGACAAATACAATATTTTGCAAAAAAATAAAGATATGTCCGTCTGATGAAACCTCATTGGATTTAAAACAATATTTTTAATTTTTGGAAAAAATCTGTTGTTTAATGATGTGAAAACAGCTGTAACTAGAGTTGTCATTTGTTTCTTTAGAAATAGTAAAATTGAATTGAATTTATCATTTAATGATTAAATTATTTAATTATTAAATAATTGCAATGTTTATAAGCCATTTAAAAACATACAAAAACCGTTATATTCACTTCAACATTTAAATTTAATTTGTCAAAATATTTTCGTCGCTTTGAAAGTGTGATCTGTTCACTAACAAAATTCCATCAGTGAACAGATCACAGTTTCAAAGCAACAAAAATATTATAACAAATTAAATTTAAATGTTGAAGTGAATATAATGGTTTTTGTATGTTTTTAAATAGCTTATAAACACCTTTCACACTGCAATTGTTTTTGTTTCAGCACACGATCTCAGATCAAGTCACCTGCTATGCAAGTACATTTCCGCAACATTTAATTATTAAAATTTTATTATTTTGCTTCCATTTCTAATTTATATTACACACACACATATAATGTGGTCCAACGAATGTAAGATGTGATAATAAATCAAGTCTGTTAAGAATCCCCTAGGAATAGTTACAAGAGAGGCCTTGATGGTACTGAATCAAAGGGCTAATTAAGATGGAGCAGAGAGTAGAATTGCAAAAGGAACATAGCATTTAAACCAGCCACACCTGGCCAAAATATTCTACCTGCTTTATGTTCAGCCCTAGCCTCTTACCTGTACCTCTACAATATTATTCTAACATACACAATTACATCATCAAAATCTTAAAGCTAAGAGATAACGAATGTTTAATTCAAAACAATGTGGATTAATAAGCAGAATATTCGACAAATTGGAATGCTAAAGGTTTAATGCCTGCTGTGTGTGTGTAAACACAAACATAGGTGTAATTGTTTATGTGTATGTGTGGATATGTGTGAGTATGCATGTGTGCTAATATATCCTTATTTACATGGATGTTCTATGCTATGGATGTACATATCTGTGTTGTTGAATATAGTTAGATGTATAGACACATGTATAAGTATACATCATCATCATCATCGTTTAACGTCCGCTTTCCATGCTAGCACGGGTTGGATGGTTCGACCGGGGTCTGGGAAGCCAGGAGGCTGCTCCAGACCCAGTCTGATCTGAGTTTCTACAGCTGGATGCCCTTCCTAACGCCAACCACTCCGTGAGTGTAGTGGGTGCTTTTATGTGCCACTAGCACAGGGGCCATGATTGGCTGGTACTTTTTACGTGACACCGGCACGGAGGCCAGTCGAGGCGGCGCTGGCAACGGCGACGTTCGGATGGTTCTTCTACGTGCCACTGGCACAGGGATCACAACTGCAATTTCCATTGATTTCCATTTCACTTGCCTCAACAGGTCTTCGCAAGCAGAGTTATATGTTTGAAAATAAATGTGTATGTGGGGGTGATGTATATATGTGTGTATCTAGATATATAGATAGTCCACCCATAAATGGGGATAAATGTGCACATGTATTTTTAAGAGTCTGTATACATATGCCTGTGTGTATTTGTACACACACACACAGCGTGTATGTATATAGCAGTGAAACTAGAGATATATATATCAGGCAGGTGGGTTACACAGAACTGTG
Organism: Octopus sinensis; assembly: GCF_006345805.1. Lineage (NCBI taxonomy): Eukaryota > Metazoa > Mollusca > Cephalopoda > Octopoda > Octopodidae > Octopus > Octopus sinensis. Next base: position 34,015,727 of record NC_043012.1, read on the forward strand.
AAGGTGATTCTAGAAGACATTGCTAGTAGTAGCAATAATAGGAAAGTATATACCAACCTCTCGATCAAATCCACAACCGCTCGCTTCCATGTTCCCATTTGTAATGCAAGATCAGCAACTGCAAGGGATAACTGTAAAAAAAAAAAATGTTTTTAAATTAAGATTTGTGTGTGTGTAGTTCTCGTCATTTTATATCTCTTATCCATTCTGGTATGGGTTGAACAAGTCAGCTCACACAGGTAGGTCATTTAGTGATAAACCATGCCCTCAACAAGACAATTAGGTACTCTCAACTTCACAGGATGTAATGGATGTCTTTTACCTGGCACTAGCACTAGAAGGACAGCCGTATCCTCATCATGACTGAAGGGACTTCACAATTCCATGTCTCTGCTCATTCCTCCAGCTCTTTACAGAATAAGAAGTGTGAGCAACAGAGGTATGAATAATAATTGGTAGGAGGGTCGTGTGATAGTGGCAGAAGTGATAGGAGTACTCAGTAGTCAGAAAAAGGTAACAAATTTCCTGGTTCACGAATTGAAGTCACAATTTTACGATCATGAGTCCGACACCCTAACCACTAAGCCATACACGTCCACTAATCAGTCATTAACAATCTAAATTAAATCAATAGAATACAGGGCATTACATTTTAGAACACACTACCATAGTTCATAAAGAAGCGAGATTATCCTGCCACAATCGGGTAAAGGGTAAGATACTGCTGCTGAGAGACAGTTCCTCAAAATGGTTAGGGTTAAGCATTGAAATCGTGCAAGTAAAACTGAGAAAAAGAGACGAACATTACAACCAAGGTGATTAAGGATATTACAATAAGTTGTAAAACCAATCATTTAAATGTTAGGAAGATATACCAACCTGAGTTACTATCACAGGCGCAGTTTCTGGATTTATTTTACTGGCATGGTTTAATAAGGAATCTCTTAAACACTGAAATAGAAATGAAAATCAATCTTGAAACACAAGCCACTTCAACCTTCTAGAAATAGCAGCAAAAAAAAAAAAAGGAAAAAAAAACTCATTCACATCACACTCTAACATCATATGAAACAAGGAATACATTTGGCTATGAGGGCCTATGTAAGAAGACAATAGGATTAGGGCTGGAGTAGCTTGAGTTTACTGAATTAGAGATAACTTGGAGCTATCACTAAACAGCAACAACACACCTAAAGCTCCACGAGGCTCTGGCAGGGGGTGGTGGCAACCCCTGTTGTACTCTTTCGCTCCAACTTTCTCTCACTCTTTCTTCCTGTTTCTTGTCCCCGACTTCCTACACAACCGCTGAGCCTGGATGCGCATTCATCCATCCGTCGATGCTCTCGGTGTCGGGGGTTGACTTGCTTTCTCTTCTGCGGGTCTTACGAAGAGCAAAGGACCATGTTTCGGACTTCTCCCACTGCTCTGGGACGAAGACCGTTTCGCTCAACAAACAAACAAACAGCAACAACAAATGTTGTTGCTGTTTAGTGATATACACCATTTCTAACCAAGTGACATAAAATGGTGACAATTCCTTAGCCCAGTCAGGAATTAGAAGAATCACATCATTGGAACCTTAAAGCTACAAGATAATTCAAAATAATGTGAATAAATAAGAAATACTTTTGACAGAGTGAGCTGAATGCTAAAAGATTAAACCTATTTATAGTCTTGATGTGGACAAATTAACTAAAATCGTTTATTTGTGAGAAATACAGGTGCAGGCTTAGCTGTGGGGTGAGAAGTCTGCCTCCCAACCACAGGGTTTCGGGTGTGGCACTTTGGGCAAGTGCTTTCTACCATAGTTTCAGGTCAACCCAAGCCCAGTGAGTGGGTTTGGTAGACAGAAGCTGAAAGTAGTCCATCATATATGCATATATGTGTGTGTGTTTGTCTCCCACCACTGCATGACAACCAGTATTGGTGTGTTTATGTTCCTGTAACTTAGCAGTTTGGCAAAAATGACTGACAGAATACCATCTTTTACAAAATATAATAAGTACTGGGGTTAATTCGCTCAACTAAAATTCCTCAAGGCAATGACGGAAACATCATCATCGTTTAACATCCGTTTTCCATGCTAGCATGGGTTGGATGTTTCGACCGGGGTCTGGGAAGCCAGGAGGCTGCACCAGGCTCCAGTCTGATCTGGCAGTGTTTCTACAGCTGGATGCCCTTCCTAACGCCAGATGCCCTTCCTAACACCAACAAATAAGATAAAAGATATGATCTTGAAATGGTGTACATTTATGCCTTGGTTCACCAGCAGTTGTCCTGAAATACATATAGGGATTCAAGAAGGGGACACAAAAATGAATAAGGTAGCTAGTAAAGCGGGTACTTATTGCGATGAGGTTACTAATAAAAGGTGTACTTACTGAGTGTGATGATGCTGGTAATTCATGAAAGAAACATTGTATCTGTAAAATAAAATATAGGCATTATTCACACACATCGTCATTTCATTTAGCATCCGTTTTCCTTGCTAGCATGGGTTAGAGGGCTCGACTGGAACTGGTAAGCCGGAGAACTGTACAAAGCTCCAGTCTGATTTTGGCTTGGTTTCTACGACTGGATGCCCTTCCTAATGCCAACCACTCCAAGAGTGTAGTGGGTGCCTTTTATGTGTCACTGGCACAGGTGCCTCCATATGTGTCACCAGCACAGATGCCTTTCCCCTCTCACCGGCATGTGGGCTCTTTACGTGTCACCAGCACTGGCCAAGACTACGATTTTGTTTGGCTCAAGCAAAGCAAATCGCCAAGGGTCTCTCGACCACAGAGGCATTTGTGTATGTGTGGCTGAGCATATTTTACTTTTTCCTAATATCCAGGGCAAACAATATTACAGAGTCAAATCTAAGATTTGTTCAGCCATCCTTTTGAGAGGAAACATATCAATGTGTAAAACCAACCAAAATACCAAATCAACAGGTTATATTAAACCCTTTAGCATTTAAACCAGCCATATCCTGCCCTAATATTCTGCCTGCTTTATGTTCAAGCCAGGCAGATCTGGCTTCTCCCATTTACCGTACAATCATCATCACCACCATCATCATCATCGTTTAACGTCCACTTTCCATGCTAGCATGGGTTGGACGGTTCGACCAGGGTCTGGGAAGCCAGGAGGCTGCACCAGGCCCCAGTCTTGATCTGGCAGTGTTTCAGCTGGATGCCCTTCCTAACATCAACCACTCCAAGAGTGTAGTGGGTGCTTTTTACGTGCCACCTGCACAGGTGCCATGAGAGGCTGGCAATGGCCACAATCGGTTGGTGCTTTTTATGTGCCACCGGCACAGAAGCCAGTCGAGGTGGCACTGGCAATGGCCATGTTCAGATGGTTCTTTTACGTGCCACTGGCACTGGTATCACAACTACAATTTCCATCGATTTTTGATCGATTTCGATTTTACTTGCCTCAACAGGTCTTCGCAAGCAGAGTTTTGTGTCCCAAGAAGGACAGGTATGCATAAGTGGACTGGCTACATCCCAGGTAGAGGCCACGGGTTATGGTCTCACTTGTCCTGCCAGGTCTTCTCACGCACAGCATACTTCCAAAGGTCTTGGTCACTACGAACACCTTTTAGTGACACAATATATATAGTTACAGGACTGAAATCATGGTGTGGATGAGATCAAGAACCATTGGGTTTATATAATTATATTGAATGGTTGACCCAAGTTCTTGGATAGTGGGTATTCTACTGACCCCCCGGTAGATAGGAATGATAAATTCAACTATCATTTCATCTACCATTAATGGTACCAATCCGTAAATGTCTTTTTGATGGGAAATATAGTAAAAAAATAACTGACCCCAGTATTTGACTGGTACAATAGAAAGTCTTAAAACACAAACCTTTGTCCTCATTGTTTGAGCAGCAAAATAACAGGATTCAAGATCTCGATTGACAGTCAGAAGTTGGTCCGCAACTTGCCATGCGAAAACCTACAGGAAAGGAAAGAAATTAAAGAAAATTAAAGAATAATGAAACTACATCTCTTCCCCACCCCACTACAAAAACACAAAGAATTTGTTGTTTAGCACCAAGCTATTCCTGGTCAAGTGGATCTACAAGCAAAGATACAGACACCAGAGTTAAAGCCATTGACTTGACTTGAGACAGCATTCACCCAGGGTGGGTTGAGCTGGCTTCATTCATCCTCAAAGCTGCATCTCTCACAAACGCCAACCAGGCCTGGCGATTTGAGGCTAACGACCGCATGATCTCCAACCACTCCTTATTCCAGCAGCGAACGCCATAGATATGGGAACCTGGGTTGGGTTCCAGATCAGCCTTGACTGTCATCAGCCAGGTTTTTCATTGTCCACCACATCGCTTTCGCCAACCCTGAAGGGGAGCTGGGGCAATTGCCTCGTAGATGAATTCTCCCGGTTGACGACAGTTGACGTCAAGCCATTAAACCCAAACTTTAACAGGTTACAAGGTGAAAAATGTGGCCAGCTGATTTGCATTGACCCTATATACTGTATTTGATTAGTCATTATCATCATTTTAACATCTGCTCTCCATGATGGCATGGGTTAGACAGTTCAACAGGATCTGACAAGTCGGAGAAACGTTGTACTCCAAGGTCTGTTTTAACATGATTCCTACCAGTTGGATGTCCTTTCTAACACCAACCAATTAACAGAGAATAACAGGTAGTTTTTTTTTCCTTTTTTTTTTATGTGGCACCAACACAAGTGAGGCTGTCTTGAAATTTTCAAGACTAGATACCATACAATTTCCATAGTATCTACCACAGTATAGTTTGTTCTAACAGTACATCCACATTTAAGTGGGGACAAATATTACCTCTAGGAGAAAGTTTGGGATAATTCTAGGCATAGAGGGGGTATAAAAAAGTATGATGAAAAGAACAGATTTATAGTTGTGAGGTAGCGAAGATAGAATCACTATTGGTGCAGGATGTGGGGAAGGGTGAAGGGAAAGGGAAGGAATCAGAATCAATAATTAACCCTTTTGATACTAACCCGGCTGAAACCGGCTCTGGCCCTGTAGTACAAATGTCTTGTTTTCAAAAGTTCTGAATTAAAATCTTCCACCAAACCTTAGTCACAATTTATGTTTCTAAAACTAACTTCATGATAACTAAGTTATCTCACAAAAATTCTTTGTTATATTTAAAATAATTGAAAGAAACACAGAGCATCTCAAAATAAATAGAGTAACGAAAGGGTTAAGGGGTTAGAATCAGAAATGGTATCATAAATTGAGTTAGAGTGAATGGTACAATAGACTGAAGAGTCAAAGGTGGAGCAGTAAGCAGTGGATAAATGCAATGTTATCAACCGGTTTGACTCTGCCAGTGACAAGTTCTAACTCCACTGATTAGTGATACCAGCTGACATACAACGACTAGAACAACATAAGAGAGATTGTCTCTCTCTTATCAGCTTGCAGCATCACCATCTGGGTTCTGTAACGGAAGAGGAAGTAACCATTCTGAAATGCTTGCATCTCACAGTCTGTGAGCTGATTTAACCCTTTCGTTACCAAACTGCCCAAAACCGCCCAAAAAAAATTTTGGTTAATGTGACCAAACCGCCCGTATTTACCTATTCATATTTAAATGAGAATATCAGAGCAAATCTCTTTAGTACATTCGTGAAAACACGTATTATACTTCGTAAACAGTTCAACTACAGTTTTGTACAAAAATCGAAGTGTAATTTTAATTCCGTGAATTTTGGGAGATTTTTTTCCGAAATTTGTTCCTAGTGTTTTCAAAATTTGTAATTCTGACAAAAAATGGATACGAATTTCATTATATCAAGCAGCGAGTCAGAATTCGAAGGATTTTCTACTGAAGAACTTCATAAATCTAACTCTATGACTGAAAAAAAAAAAGCACGTGGTATTTGATAATGAATCTGATGTTTCATTTTCCGAAAGTGAAAACAGTGAATCCGAGAGCTCCGACAGCGATAAAGAAAATGAATTGGCACCTGAATGGAGTGAAAATTTTAAAACTGTTTCTTTCGGTGATTTTTCTGAAGAAACTGGACCAAGCCACAGACTTTCTCAGAAGAGTAAAGCCTTAGACTATTTCTTTTTACTTTTTCGAATGAGCCTATTTGAAATCATTACGGCGGAAACGAACCGTTACGCTAAATGTAAACAAAGCGAAAGAAAGGATAGTTAGTGGTTTCCCACAACCTTAAATGGAATTAAGACTATTTTGCCATAAATATTATTATGGGTATCAGAAAGTTACCCAGAATAACAAATTCTATCGTAAAATTTTGTTGTATACCCAATTGAATATTAGCTAATAACCCATTTTCTATAGCGATGTTTGAACAAAATTTTAATAATTTTATATTTTGTTGAATTTACCTGTATCTACCTGCAATTAGAGTCACTTTGTGACAAAAATTATAGTATAGAATTGATTGAGAACATTTCATTAAATTATCTTCCAAAATTCACATTAATATATTGATAAATAAAAAAGTTATAGTTGTTTAATGAAACCAGACTAAATTTATGATTACGTTAGAAATTAATTGAAACACATAAGGGGTGTATTTTGGTCAGAAATATAGTAACAAAAGGGTTAAATGTATTTACACCATTTGTCTACTGCAAGGAATTTTCTCCATGACAAAACACAGTGAATGGCTTGTTTACAAGTTTGAACTTGCCACTGGCCTATTAGAATTGACAAGAACAGAGTCAGAGCCAGTAGTAGAACACATTAAGGAGTTAATGGGAGGGGTCAAAGACTGTGTATATTGACTTCACAGCCTCAGGTTGTGTGACCTAATAAAAAAACTCCCTTAACGGTACATGTATATGAGAGAGCATGCGTAAATGGATACGTTTACATTTCTTTTTGAAAACTGTAGAGACAAATTCATTGATACTAACACAACATAATTCAACATTATTCAAGGAATGGACTAATCCAACAATGGACTCTGCTGTGTATTAAATATAAAAGAAACAACATATCTAATCTTCTAGGTCCCACCCTGACAAAATGCTGTTACCTTTGGTACCAAGCAGAATATATTGAAAACAGAGCTACTATATCTTAAACTATTTTTATCAGAAATAACTATTTTGTAGCTAGAAATCATTAGTTTTAGCAGCTATCACAAGCTATACACCCCTAGACATGTCCCCCATTTCATCAATGCTTTGTCGTTGACTGGCTTTTGTAACCAATCACATTGTAATAGAGTCACTCAAAGTTTACCTAGCAGTAACAAGACACCCTTTTTGTTAGAGGTAACAGCTTTACAAGCCATCAGAATTTCTACAGCTAAATCATGCTACACGTCTCCAGACAAGTCACCATGCACAGCACTTTAGTTAGATTCAACAGCTTTAACATGACAAGCCATCATAGCTTCTGAAGCTGCTACAAGCTACATATATTTGCACAGAACTCCCACTTTTTAAAATCAGGCAAATCTCCCTCATATTACATCCAACCATCTTAAAAAAAGAAGAACATGTTAGACATTATGGTTTAGAATATAAAAGAGGTGGTGGTCACAGCTGGAACATCTTTGATCATAAGTCTACATGATCAGGGTCAGCCTACAGTTAAACAAAATGCAAATATCCAATAGCAGCAAGGTGCAGCAACTGCATATCAATGCAGTGGTGTCAGTGTCTATACATAGTGGTATATCTGCAAACACACACACTTATACACAAATGTATATACAGCCACATTGATTACATAGGTGTCTATACAAATAGGTTATTGTAGACACAAACACGAATAGATATACACACAAATGTATGCATATGCACCTATACAGTTACTATAGACATGACTACAAGCATATATAGACAAAGATGTATATACTTATAGGTTATTATAGACATAACATAAACATGCTCATAAATGTATGAATATATATATGTATAATATACACACACACATACATGCATGCACATACTAATTATATATGCAGGAGTTTACATATACTTATAAATGTATGTACATACTAGTTATAGACACATGTGCCAACATATATGCACATACTCATATATAGATGTAAGCACATACAAACTGTCATAGGGACAAACACTAACATATCTACACAAAATTATTAATGTATACTCCCACACAGATGTAAGCACACACAAGTCATTATAGACACTAGCATTAAGATATATATACACAATCATAAGTATATGTATACACCCACAGAAACATAAGAACATACAAGTTAATACATGCACTAATATATATATATATATATAGGAGAGGAAAAATTATAAAAAGGCAGAATGCAAAATTGAAGGTAAATTTTAATAAAAATGGGTGTTATTTTTTTAATTTTCTATACACCCATTTTTATAAAAATTTACCTTCAATTTAGCATTCTGCCTTTTTATAATTTTTCCTCTCCTATCATTTCTCCACGTGCGGTCAACACAACCCCACCATTTATTGATTTATATATATATACATATATTCATTAATACAGATGTATGAATATACAGATTATAGATACAAGCACCAACATGTAATTGATGTGTGTGTGTGTGTTTGTGTATAGATTTGTACAACCTGTGTTTACTCAGGCTTCTACAAAAATATGCAGGGTCACAGCTCACACAGTGAAATACAACCACATATTCTCACAACACGTATACACAGGCAGTACATTGTTATATATTATACATACTCTTTAAATAGTCATACTTTCACAGTAACACAGACACACCCACACAACTACACATCTACATTCAACGTATACATACATACATCCAGTCACCATTTACAAATAAACACACACACACACACTCACACACATAGCCACAAACATACATGTCACTGAACTGATAGTTATGACATAGAAATCAGAAGATTATTCTTGTCAAATCAAATCATAAAAAGCCAACATCTGACAGAAGAGAGTGATAACAGCATTCAGATGATGCTGAAGTGGATGGGGGTGGGGTGGGGTGGGGAGAAAGTAATGGCTATTAGCAGAAACCAGGGACATAATTCAACCAACATAATTTTGACCCAAATATCTACAATTGGCAACCAACAGTGACTTTTCAAAGAGAAATAATATTATTATCAACTTGATGGTCATTATTTCAAGTACATTATTCAAAGAACTCTACAAGGCATCAACTAGTCTTTCTTCCTTTAAAAAATAATAAAATAAAATAAAAACTTTCTCCCGTTAGCATTTGACCTTTTTACTTGTGTGTGTGTGTGTAAACCTACAGACCATGTGAAACTGGTATCATTTGAATGCCACTTGCTGGTTGTTTGGCAGATAAAATATTAAAAACACTGCTATTCCAACTTCACATTTTATTTATCCTTTTTTTTGTTTTTTGCATACATTAAATTCTGTTTTAGCTTCACTGGAGTTACATTCTGAGTTCAAATTCCGCCGAGGTCGACTTTGCCTTTCATCCTTTCAGGGTCGATAAATTAAATACCAGTTACGCACTGGGGCAGATGTAATCGACTTAATCCATTTGTCAGTCCTTGTTTGTCCTCTCTGTGTTTAACCCCTTGTGGGCAATAAAGAAATAAGTAATGATGGTGACGATGACTTCTTTCAGTTTTAGGGAGCTGATCGTTATAGATTAGTCTCTTTCATTTGCTTCATTGACCCAAAAGGTAAGAATATAACTGAGAACACATAAAGACAGGTTGGTAATCCTCTCTCTGAAATCCCCAAATGTCCAAAATCCAAAAGATTTTTCAGTCAATGAAGCACTAGAAGTGAAAAAATTCCATAAAGTGCTTGGAAGGTTGCCTTGAAATGACCAGCTGTTGTGGGTCATGCAATCAGGCCACCACCTGTTAGGAGTGACTGCCTAGACCAATTAAGTTGTCACTAGTTTAATGTCAGTAGTTATAGCAACGGCTTTTGACTACAGTTTCCATCAACTAAACTCACTCTTTTAGCATTGGTCACCTTGGGGCTATAGCAGAAGGGACTTGCCCAAGGAGCCATGTAGTGGGATTGAATCCAAGACCACATGTCTGCAAAGTGATCTTCGTAACCACATGGCCTTGCCTGAAGGTAAGTGTGAATATTCAGAAGGCTGGTAACAGAAATGCTTTTTAAGAAAAGCCCTGACATTAAATATCTAAGCATTTGTGGTGCTAAGACATTTATTGATCATCAATCAGGAAAGATATTCACCATCACTGGCTTGAGACGGGTGACGACTGTATTACTTTTGGTTTACAAATGTTTAGTAGCAGCAAGAAACCAGGATTAAATGTCAAGTGTAAGATTTATTCCTGGATAACTGTTCTACTCATCCTCCAGCCGAACTTGTGATCAAAAATAATTGTTATACAATGTACTTCTAAAATGTGATATTATTAATTCAATCAGGTGACTAAAGCACCCTTTGATCACTGAAAACTAATTATAAAGACATTTTAATTATAAAGACAATGGTACATTTGTAGCAGTGGACAGTCATCATCATCATTTAACGTCCGCCTTCCATGCTAGCATGGGTTGGACGATCTGACTGAGGGCTGGCGAACCAGATGGCCACACCAGGCCCCAATCTTGATCTGGCAGAGTTTCTACAGCTGGATGCCCTTCCTAATGCCAACCACTCCGAGAGTGTAGTGGGTGCTTTTTACATGCCACCAGTACGGGGCCAGTCAGGCGATACTGGCAATCACCTCGCTCGAATCTTTTTACACATGCCACCGGCACAGGTGCCCTTTTACGTACCACCGGCACAGAGCCAGTTGGCTGCTCTGGCAATGATCACGCTCGGATGGTGCTCGGCATATACATATATTTATTATTATATTTGGGGAGGGTCATATTTTGCCAAATGAAACACATGCACTGTATATTTGGCCTTCACTTCAGCTTATTTTTAGTTTCTTTATCAGTTCTTTCCAAGACAAAATGGAATAAGCAGAACAAGAGACATGTGGGATGGTCACTGAATATCTCACAGGATGTGTGATGATAGAACTTTAACAAAGAAACTAAAATAATAATATTAGAGCTGAAGTGAAGACCGAATATATTATAGTGCATGTGTTTAATTGGCAAAATATGACCATCTCCCAGTATAATAATATCTGTTTCAACACACGATTTTCCCATCAAGAATCTTGCAAAACAAATACAGAAACATATATATACACACAAACACACACATACAGTTACATAATCAACTTCAGGAATTGCCTGGTACTTGGTACTTATTTTATCACCTGTGCTGGCGGCACATAATAAGCACCATCTGAACGTGGCCAATGCCAGCGCCGCCTTGACTGGCTTCTGTGCCGGTGGCATGTAAAAAGCACCCACTACACTCATAGAGTGGTTGGCATTAGGAAGGTCATCCAGCTGTAGAAACACTGCCAGATCAGACTGGAGCCTGGTGCAGCCTCCTGGCTTCCAAGACCCTGGTCAAACCGTCCAACCCGTACTAGCACGGAAAACAGACGTTAAACGATGATGATGATGAAGATATTTATCAAATGCTAAAGTTCACCAAAGGCACTAAATGCCATAAGGTAGTTTTGTTTAACAAGGCAATTCATACATATGCACTTATCATCATCATTTCACACCCAACCTATGCTGGAATTGTTCACCACCCTCCAAGTCAGTTTGGAGTTATTGCCTTCCTAGGCATGGCTGGGAGACCACATCTCACTTGTACTTCATACTGCAGCATGCTTTCTATGACCAGGTGCTCTTCATACCGCCAACCAGTTTACAGAATGTATTGGGCATATTTTTGAGAAACAAGACTAAAGAATTCCACTCAACCATACAATATTTATGCTTCCTTTTGTTATCCATTTTATAGAATGCATGGGATACATTTTATCATGGCACCAGCACAAGTGAAGTTGCCTTATACTCTGCAACATAGAAGAGGATCTTCTTCACTGCTTATGTTGTCTCCATTCATCCAGGGCAATGTTTGGCAAAAGAGACCAATAGAATAAGTACCAGGCCAAAGAGAATTAAGTGCTGGGGTCAATTCATTCAACTAAAAGTTCTTCAAGGGGGTGCCCCAGCATGGGCACAGTAAATGATAAAAGATATTCACTGATGGTCTGCTACTGACAGATCTACTTCAATCAACACTCGGGAAAGATTTTCTCTTTTTAATCCCAGTTAGATTTTTCTATTTCCATTAATTTATGTTAATTACTTTCAGAACTTCATCAACCATCTGCATCATGTTTCTTAGTTGGGGTTCCTCCTATGCCAGTCTCCCATGTTTCAGACACTGCTGTTGACATTTTCCTCAACAACTTTCCTCTTTTTCTGTCCACTATTACCCTTAGGGATACCTGCAGGTCTTTTCCACATTTTTATCACAGACTAAAACAGTGGTAACGTGTAGTCAAAAGAGATGGTGATGTTTAAGATAAACTGGAGAGCAAGGGAGAAAGGAGAAGTATGAGAAGGGGAAAGAGTGACTGGGTTGGTAATGTGAAAGAGGAGGGAGAGAGAGAGAGAGAGAGAGAAGAGTAAAGGAGAACTGAAGAGAGAGACAGTAACAGCAGGGTGTAATGGGAGAGACACACAAATAGTAGCTACCTAATTGCAAGTAAAGGAGCGATTATGACAATTTGTACAAATATTCGGTGGAAAGAGAGTGGTTTGAAAGAGGAGCGTTGAGCTGTAGGAATCGGTAATGGTGTGAGGGAGGGTACAAGTGTAGGCTAGTTGAGATGTTAATGGTATAATGGTAAGAGAATGATGGAGGTAAAATAAGTGACAGCCAAGGATCCACCCCCAACCTCTCCTTTCTCCCTCTACATCATCATTGTTTAACCCTTTCGTTACTGTATTTATTTTGAGATGCTCTGTATTTCATTCAATTAATTTTAAATGTAACAAAGAATTTAGTAAAATAACTTAGTTATCATTCAGCTAGTGTTGGGAACATAAATTGTGACTAAAGTTCAGTGGAAGATTTTAATTCAAAACTTATGAAAACAAGACAATTGCACTACAGAGCCAGAGGCGGTTTTGGTCGGGTTGGTAAGGAAAGGGTCAACATTCACTTTACCATGCTTGCATGAGTCGGGCAGAGATTTCTGAGGGAGATTTTGTATGGTTGGATGCCCTTCCTGTTGCCAACCCTCACCTGTTTCAAAGCAAGGTAATATTTCCCCATACCTGAACATGCTCTTGCAGAATATCGAAAATTAATAGCACTGCTTGTATGATGGTGACATTCGTTTACAACTATCACATGTAGTCAACACAAGGAGGGGACACACACAGAATGGGCTTCTTTGAGGCTCTGTCTACCAAATCTACTCTATTTTGGTTAGCCTCATGCCAAAGTTGAAGACACTTGCTGAAGGTGCCATGGAATGGGACATCAGTCAACCTAAGGCTATGGTAGGTGACATTTGTCCAAAATGACACATACAAACATTGAACTTGGAACTCTGTGGCTGCAAAGTAAACCCCTTAACTATACACACCCACACACATCTTTCTTTATCTTTTAGTTTTTTCTTTTTATTTGTTTCAGTCATTAGACTGTGACCGTGCTGAGGCACCACCTTGAAATGTTTTTAGTTGAATGAATCGACCCCTGTACATTTTTTTTTAAGCTTGGTACTTACTTATTTTATTGGCCTTTTTGCTAAACCACTAAGTTACGCATTTATCACAATTTATCCCTACACACACTGTCTCAGTACTTTACACAATACACACACACACACACACGGGCACGATTTTCTTGTGTCTATTACACAAGGGAAAAAAAGTTGGGGGAGATTGGCAGAGGATGAAGATTGTAGTAGTAGTAGCAGTGTTAGTGTTACAATACTACCACCCCTACCACCACCACCACCACTACTACTACTACTACCTAATCTACTATTTAATCACCATCATTTGATTCATCCTCACCCCATCCTCATCCACCAGCATTCCTAATGCCTTTACTACTACCACCAAGCTACTACTGCTGCTGCTACTGTCACTAACCAGCAGAACTACTACACCACGACCACCACCACAGCCACCACTCCAACATCCAGCTTCTCAATGAGGTCAGTCAGTCAGCTTCACACCATCAACAACCAAACAAGTTAGAAACTCAATTACCACCGAATCTACATCGGTTCGGACTTAACTAATAAACATCCATTGCATGGTGATGATGATGATGGTGGTGTTGGTGTCGATGAGGATGTATACTTAGCTATATATAACATCACTGAATAAACAGTAATGTTGATGATAGTGATGATGATAACTGTGGTGGTGGTGATGATGATGCTTCTATACTTAGCTATTTATAACAATTTCTGAACAGTGATAAGGCAGTATTTGGAAACTATACAGAAACGTTGTTGGACACACACACACACACACACACACACACGCGCAAATTAATCAATACAAGGAATTTTAATTAAAATTGCAGCTTTATTAACGACAATAATTTCTAAATTTTGGAGCCGCTGCCATCACCACCACTACAAAAAAAATAACAAATGCAAGGGACCCAGGATGAAGTTGTAATTAAAATACGGACAGCTGTAGTCCATATTAAGTCTGATGTTTAGCTGCACAGAGATAACTCTAGATATGTTTTGATGTTATTAGACCTTATCAGCAAAATTTAGTCTAACCATTACTGCAAGATCTGAGAATGACAAGTGATATATACATATATAGGTTTTACAGCAATAAATAGCTTCCGGAATACTACCTGGGGAAAATACCAAGGGTCACCTGCTGCTTACAAACTTAGCAGTAAAGTATATGCTAACATACATGATATAGTTGTTAGCCAAAAAAATCTTATTTGCTTTTGTTCTTAGTGAAGAGAATCACATTTTTCTAAATGGTTATTTATGGTAATAATATAAAGCAGGGGAGATAACCCTTCGCTGATGAGGTCTAACAATAGTGAAACATTCACAGTTACCAGTAAATATCTAACTCACCTCATCTCTATTGGGTTCAATATTCAATTTTAAGATTGTTTCTTTGGCCTCCCCCCTCTCTCTCTTTTTTAATCAGTATTAATTATTTAGCTAATGAGTGGTGTCATCACTTTCAGTGTAATTATAATTAAATTAATTAAAAGTTTTCCTCTTGCTCTATCAACTATATTAGTGCCCAATTAACTATAAAGTTTACATGCAGAAAATTTGCTCACCACAGTGAAAAGCTTTGCTAATACTGAGGGCAACAACATTCATTTGTTCCATATCCAATTTCTCATGCTAGGATCGAAATATTTTTTTTACAGCTTTATGCCCTTTTTGTTGTTAATCCTCTCGTTTTACAAGCTAGGAACCTTTTATTCCATCCACATTTGAATGCATAGAACCCACTGGACGATTGGTGACAGAGAATGTCAGCAAACATGCAAAACAAGGAATCCAAACATTAACACACATACGCATGCATGCACAAACACACACCATGGAAATCTGTACAGTTACTATACACTAATTCCACTCAGAAGGCATCAAGACATTGATAGGCTCCATAAGAGACACTTGCCCAAGGTGCCACACAGTGAGATTGAACCCAACATGTAGTTGAGAAGCAAGCTGCTTAACCACACAGCCATGTCTTCTTTTCGCAAATTTTTCCAAGGTGCCTTCCTTCACGTAAAAAGCACAGCCGATTGTGGCCGTTGCCAGCCTACCCTGGCACGTACAAAGCACCATCCGTATGCAGCCAATGCCAGCGCTGCCTTGACTGGCTTCCGTGCCGGTGGCACGTAAAAAGCACCAACCTATCATGGCCGTTGTCAGCCTACCCTGGCACCTGTGCCGGTGGTACCTAAAAAGCACCATCCGTATGCGGCTGATTCCAGTGCTGCCTTGACTGGCTTCCATGCCAATGGCACATAAAAAGCACCAACCGATATGGCCATTGCCAACCTACCCTGGCACCTAAAAAGCACCATCCATATGTAGCCGATGCCAGTGCTGACTTGACTGGCTTCCATGTCGGTGGCACGTAAAAACCATCAACCAATCGTGGCCATTGCCAGCCTCCCCTGGCACCTGTGCCGGTGGCACGTAAAAAGCACCCACTACACTCACGGAGTGGTTGGCGTTAGGAAGAAACGTTAGCACACCGGGTGAAATACGTAGCCGTATTTTGTCTGCCATTACATTCTGAGTTCAAATTCTGCCGAGGTCGACTTTGCCTTTCACCCTTGGGGTCGATGTAATCGACTTAATCCATTTGTCTGTCCTTGTTTAGCCTCTTGTGGGTAGTAAAGAAATATATATATATATATATATATATATATATAGAGAGAGAGAGAGAGAGAGAGAGAAAGAGAGAGTGTGTGTATGTGTGTGCGCATAGCTAAAACATACCATTCTATTATTGCATGTGTAATGAATAAAAGATTGGAGGATGTCTGGCAGGCAATCTTATGTTAAATTGCACACAAACTGTTTAATCAATATAAGAAAGGTGTCATCCACCAAGGAAAAAGTAGAAACATTAGCTCAGCCCTCAGCCATGCATGTAGCCATCTTCAGAGTTGCAGAGTTAAGGTAGAGCAAACATTTTTTGCATGAGAAAGTCAACACTAGAATGGAGGTTTCCATTGACATTTGCACTGCAATTTTACACACACACACACACTTGTATGTAAAAGTGAAATAAACACACAAAGTCTCATTTATATGCATTTAGTTTCACTGAGAAACAAAGTCCTATACACACACACATACACATATATCACCACTACCATCATTTAGCATCCATTTTCCATGCAGGCAGGTGGTACGTAAAAATCACCGACCGATCGTGGCCACTGCCAGCCTCCCCTGGAACCTGTGCCGGTGACACGTAAAAAGCACCCACTACACTCTCGGAGTGGTTGGCATTAGGAAGGGCATCCAGCTGTAGAAACTCTGCCAGATCAAGATTGGGGCCTGGTGCACCCCCTGGTTGAACTGTTCAACCCGTGCAGCATGGAAAATGGATGTTAAACGATGATGATGATGCATGGGTTAGACAGTTTGACAGGATCTGACAGGTCAGAGAACTGTGTCAAGCTCCAAGGTCTGTTTTTGGCATGGGGTCTAACAAAATGTCCTTTCTAACACCAACCACTTTACAGAATGTATTGTGTCCTTTTTCATATCTCCAGCATTAGCTTACAAAGCTAAATCCCTTGATTGAGAATGGTGTAGAATTGTGGGTGGTGGCTTATGCCAGGTGTTAAGAGGCAAGAGTATATAATAGGATAGGTAGGGTTATCTTGCTTTAAAGGATAAATAAATAAGAGCTGGCAACAAGAAAGGCACCCAGTCATAGAAAATCCATCCGACTCATGCAAGCATGGAAAAGTGGACGTTAAATGATGATGATGATGACACCTGAGTGTATGCATGTCTTATTGAGCAGTTAAGAAATTTGCCCCAGAATCATGTGACACTGGCTTTGACCCCCACCGCATGGCATTTGGGGGTAAATATCTTCTATCACAGTGTCAGGTCAACCAGAGATAGAAACTGTGGTAACTCATTTGACAACCTGGAATTTAAAGATCCAACTTTGTTACACACTGCATCACATTAATTATATCTGAGGATTATGTTAAGAGTACACATCTGCGGAATACTCAACCACTAATTAATTAAATAAGGAGGCAATCCAATTGATTGAACTGGGTTAAGCAGAGTTGGAATTGACAGAGGACCCATTAACTTTATTTATGTGTGTGCATGTGTGTGTGTATGTATGTACGTATGTACATACGTACTGAAAAGTTCCTGGTTTTTAACCCTTTTGATACCAACCTGGCTGACTCTGGGTACAAATGTTTTGTTTTCATAAATTTTGAATTAAAATCTTCCACCAAACCTTAGTCACAATTTATGTTCCTAACACTAGCTTAATGGTTACTAAGTTATTTTACTGAATTCTTTGTTATATTTAACCCTTTAGTATTTAAACCGGCCAAAATAGTTAATCTGTTTTATGTTCAAACTGACCAGATCCAGGCTTTCACACCTACCCTACAATGTTATTCTACATTAAGTAATTACACCATCAAGATCTTGAAGATATGAGATAATGCATGATTAATTCAAATCAATGGGAATCAATAGGCACTATGTTTGATTCAATAACCTGAACACTAAAGGGTTAAAGTAATTGAAAGAAACACAGAGCATCTCAAAATAAATACAGTAACGAAAGGGTTAAGGGTATTGCAAAAGGGCTGGTTGGAAGTCCAACCTTCCAAGTTCTGTTACAAGGTTTAGAAAAACTGAAGGATCGCTGCAAAAAGTGTGTGAATCTGAGAGGGGAATATGATCCTCTTGTATTTTCTTTTATCCAAAGCCAGGAACTTTTCTGCCCCTGCTTTTATATCTGTGTATGTCCATGAGAATGTAGGTATACATCTGTGTATTCAGATATGGCTTTGAAAGCATTTCTTAAACAGGGACACACACATACATATATTTTCTTTTACGTTTTTACTGGTTTCAGTCATTTGACTGCGGCCATGCTGGAGCACCGCCTTTAGTCAAGCAAATCGACCCCAGGACTTATTCATTGTAAGCCTAGTACTTATTCTATCGGTCTCTTTTTCCGAACCGCTAAGTTACAGGGATGTAAACACACCAGCATCGGTTGTCAAG
The DNA here is from genome assembly GCF_006345805.1 of Octopus sinensis. Taxonomy (NCBI): domain Eukaryota; kingdom Metazoa; phylum Mollusca; class Cephalopoda; order Octopoda; family Octopodidae; genus Octopus; species Octopus sinensis. Next base: position 34,034,365 of record NC_043012.1, read on the forward strand.
CGATGTTGGGGTGAGGGACAAACACAGACACACAAACATATATACACACACACACATATATGATGCGCTTCTTTCAGTTTCCATCTATCAAATCCACTCACAAAGCTTTGGTTGGCCCAAGGCTATATTAGAAGACACATGCTCAAGGTGCCATGCAGTGGGACTGAACCCGGAACCATGTGGTTGGTAAGCAAGCTACTTACCACACAGCCACTCCTACGCCTATACACACACATATATATAAGTACCATGATGCAAAAAGGAAAAACAGTACTCAAAATCTGAGTACATTTAGCAGAAGCAACAGAGTTTGATAAGTGCCAACACAAGAAACTCTCAACTCGAGTCACACTTGCTTCTACTAAACACACACACACACACACACATATATGAAATGTTTAAAATGCTGCAGTGAATATACTTTTGTGGCCACTTCACCATTTTGCTGCCAACACCATTCTATTAACAGAAGAGCTCTATTGAAATAATTATTTCCTGTCATTCACATGCTGCAACTCTCACTCCCGGACACACTATAACACTAAAGATCTGCTAGAAATAGCAGTGAATCCTGCCTCAAATTACATCCCATGCATTCATTTTCATCATCATCATTGTTTAACGTCCGTTTTCCATGCTAGCATGGGTTGGACGGTTCGACCGGGGTCTAGGAAGCCAGGAGGCTGCACCAGGCTCCAGTCTGATCTGGCAGTGTTTCTACGGCTGGATGCTCTTCCTAATACCAACCACTCCGTGAGTGTAGTGGGTGCTTTTTACGTGCCACTGGCACAGGTGCCAGGGGAGGCTGGCAACGGCCACGATTAGTGGGTGCTTTTTACGTGCCACCAGCACGGAGTCCAGTCAAGGTGGTGCTGGCATCAACCACGTATGGATGGTGCTTTTTACATACCACCGGTACAGTGCCAGGGGAGAATGGCAACGTCCACGATCGGTTGGTGGTTATGTCAGTTTTTTTTTTCTTTCTGTCCAAGCTAGCAAGCGGTGGATGCCAACATCCTGTTTGATCAAATAGTTTCATGCAAAGAAGCAGAACGTAAACAAACATTCACAGGCATATATGCATGTGTGCATATACATATACATTTTTTATCATCATCATCATCATCAACATTTACTGTCTGTTTTCCGTTCAGCAAAAGAGACCAATAGAATAAGTACTTGGCTTTACAAAAATAAGTACTGGGGTCAATTTGTTTGACTAAAAGTTTTGAAAGCGATGCCCCAGCATGGCCAGTCTAATGACTGAAACAAGGATAAAAGATACATAAATACACCTGTGCACATGCATATGGCTTCAAAAGAGGAGGGACACATTGGCTACTGTTTTGTTTTCATGTTGTGGTTGTTGTAACAGTTCAACTCAAAGTTGGCTCTAATCGCTCAGGTGTGATTCATACCACTCCAATCAAGACCATCCCAACATTTTCACAAACATAGTGTATCTAGGACTTCATTGTCCAGTATGTTTTAATAAGATTGTAGAATGTCATTTGGAGGGGATTTCATCATCATTGTCATTTAATGTCTGTTTTCCATGCAAGCATGGGTTGGACAGCTTGGCAGGAACTGGCAAGGTCAGAGGCTGCACCAGGCTCCATAAACTGTTTTGGCTTGGTTTCTATGACTAGATGCCCTTTTTAACACCAACCATTTTAGTGTACTAGGTGCTCTTTACATGGCATTTTGGTTTTAGGAGTTCTCTCTCTCTCTATTATCATCCTCATTTAACATCCACTTCCATGCTGGCATGGGTTGGACGGTTTGACAGGAGCTGGCCAGGTAGAAGACTATATTGTGTCTGTTTTGGCATATCTTTTACAGCTGGATGCCCTTTCTAACACCACCTGGTGAGGTCAGTTTTGGCATGAGTTTTACAGCTGGATGCCCTTCCAAATGCCAACCACTTCACAAAGTGGACTGGATGCTTTTAATGTGGCACCAGCACTGGCAGGGTCACCAAGTAACTTGCAAGACAAGGAATTTTTGAGAGGGAAGAGGTTCATTGGAAGAGGTGATCTTGTGTCAGATAACAAAAGGTTAGAGTGTGACAGAGAGAGAGAGAGAAACAGGTGTCTTAATATAGAGGAGGTACATGGTTACCTAACCAGAGAGAAATGTCCGATGGCATCACTTTGTCTCCAACAATTTGTTGCAACACCAGTGCAGAATCACATCCTCCGACAAGTCATCCTAACGAGACGTCTGTATTGGCTGGGTCATGGCCTCTGTCGTCAACCAGGAGAATTCATCTATGAAGCAATTGCCCCAGCTTCCCTTTAGGGTTGGCGAAAGCGATGTGGTGGACAAGGAAAAACCTGGCTGATGACAGTCAAGGCTGATCTGGAACCCAACCTAGGCCCCCATGTCTATGGCGTTCACTGCTGGAATAAGGAGTGGTTGGAGATCACGTGGTCGTTAGCCTCAAATCGCCAGGCCTGGTTGGCATTAGTGAGAGATGCAGCATTGAGGATGAATGCTGTCTAAAGTCAACCAGAGAGAGAGAGAGGAAGAAAGAAAGAGAAGGGGGGGGGGAGAACAACAGAGGTAGTCTTAATCTCCAAAGTAAAATAATCACCACTTAAAAGTGGATGTTGTGTTAGAATACTGCAATATTTACCAAAAGAGAAAAATCTCATATGTGAGCAGATTTGGTAGACAGAAACTAAAAGAAGCCCATCATCATCATCATTTAACGTCCGTTCTCCATGCTAGCAGGGGTTGGATGGTTCAACCGGGGTCCGGGAATCCAGGAGGCTGCACCAGGCCGAGTCTGATCTGGCAGTGTTTCTAACCCTAACCAACAATCAGTTGGTGCTTTTTACGTGCCACCGAGACGGAAGCCAGTCAAGGTGGCACTGGCATCGGCCATGTACGGATGGTGCTTATCTATATAATATGTATGCATATGTGTATACTTGTGTGTACTCATGTCTAGATATGTGATAGTTGCAAATGAGCATCATCATCATCGTACAAATGTGGCTGTTTGTTTCCAGTTTTCTGTGAAAACATATCTGGCTACGAGAAAATATTACCTTGTTTGGAAACGGTTATGGGCTAGTGACAAGAAAAGTATCTAGCCATAGAAATCCATTTTAACCCATAGAAACATGGAAAATTATGATGAATGAATGAAACACACACAAGAAGAGCTTCCGTAGTTTCCATTTACCAATTCCACTTACTAGCTACAATAAAAGACATTTGTCCAAGGTGCCAGAGTGAGATGGAATTTGAAACCACAAGGTTTTGAAGTGACCTCCCTATCCACACAACTACACTCGCACCTATTTCATCTTCGAAAATGTAGTCCTTGATACACTATGACAATATAAAATACAGGTTGACCTCCCCCAACTGGAATCTGTTTATGATTACACGTCAGCTGAATCAAGCTGACTCTGTTGCTCAGCAACGAAGAGTACATTAGACAATGTAGTCCTAGGTACACTATGTCTAAATAGAAAATACAGGATGGTCATGGGTGGAGCACTTTCGCTTAAAGAGCGACTGAATCAGGGCTGACCTGCAAAGGTGGGAGACATAAACAACAAAGAAACAAACAAAACCAAACATACAACATAAACAAACAAGGCTGACAAACAATGCAAATATCACTGGGAAATGGCATGAATATCACAACTTCACCTCCAAATCCATAGCCTGTACTAAATTAAAGAAATCAATTCAGCCATTGATTTAACAGAAAAAGCCAACCTAACGATTTTCTATTATATAATCACATATGCACAAAATGTTGCTTAGTACCAAGAAACCAGAGCCAAGGTTAAGAGTTTCCAGCTGTGACCACCCAGCTGTTTCCTTTGTTGATATGTAGGCGTTGAGCTATTCCACCTAGGTCGACTTTGCCTTTCATCCTTTCGGGGTCGATTAAATAAGTACCAGTTACGCACTGGGGTCGATATAATCGACTTAATCCGTTTGTCTGCCCTTGTTTGTCCTCTCTGTGTTTAGCCCCTTGTGGGTAGTAAAGAAATAGGTATGTAGGACTCAGCTTCTACATTCAACCTTAGCTCCACACCCCCACATTAGTCTTTAGGTGGTGTCATTAGAAGTGATGTGTACCACCCTTCCACTAACTGAGACAATGAGATACTCTCTACATAGTTGCACAAACTGCAAGCATTAGCAGCCTGAGATCCTAAAACCAAGGTGCCATATAGAAAGCATTGGTGTGGGTGCTGGTACCATGTAAAAAACCACCCATTACACTCTGTAAAGTGGTTGGTGTTGTTAGGAAGAGCATCTTAGTCATAGAAACCAAGCCAAAACAGATTATGGAGCCTGGTGTGGCTTCTGACCTAGCCAGTTCCTGCCAAGCTGTCCAACCCATGCTTGCATGGAAAACAGACATTAAATGACAATGATGATGAAATCCCCTCCAAATGACATTCTACAATCTTATTAAAACATACTGGACAATGAAGTCCTAGATACACTATGTTTGTGAAAATGTTGGGATGGTCTTGATTGGAGTGGTATGAATCACACCTGAGCGATTAGAGCCAACTTTGAGTTGAACTGTTACAACAACCACAACATGAAAACAAAACAGTAGCCAATGTGTCCTCCCGCTTTTGAAGCCATATGCATGTGCACAGGTGTATTTACATCGAGGTCAACTTTGCCTTTCATACTTTCGGAGTCGGTTAAATAAGTACCAGTTACACACTGGGGTTAATGTAATTGACGTAATCCGTTTGTCTGTCCTTGTTTGTCCCCTCTATGTTTAGCCCCTTGTGGGTAATAAAGAAATAGGTATTCTAAAAGCTAACTACTTTGTACATCTACCAGGGCTTATAGTATCCACTTCTCTCTTAGTCAGGATACCATCACTACCTTCTTTGTAAGACTATGATACCTTGAAATTGCCAAGCATATGTATATATGTAAGAAGCACAAGGGCTAGGAGGAAAGCGAGTAGATGGTCAAGATCACTGTATAAGGGAGGGAAAGATGTAAAGAAGGAATAAAAAAGGGGTTTCACATTGAGTGGAACTGAGAGCACACACAAAAATACAAATAGAAGCAATCCACCCACACATGGTTAAGAAGCTGCCACCTAAGTTGGGTGAGAACATCCCCTAAATCCAACTGACCACCACTTCCTATACTGCGTACTGTGTTGAAGGGTGACAAGAAGCATCTCCCATCCTTGGTTCATGCTGTAATAAAATTGCTGTCGTTCCAGCCAGAGTTCTATAATTTCTGTTTTAGTACCTGCATGGTTGTGTGGTTAAGAATTGCTTCCCAACTATATGGTGTTGGGTTCAGTCCCACTGCATAACATCTTAGGCACAGGTTTTTTCTTGTAGCCCCTCACTAACATACATGTGAGCAGGCTTCGTTGATGAAAATGGAAAAAAGCTTATTGTATATGTATATTCGTGTGCATGCACTTAAGTTCACATGTCTTGACTTCGTCTGATAATTGTATAAATAAGCACCACTGTCATATAAGTAGTGATGTTTGTTTTGAATCCTCCAAGAAAACAAGTTCACCCATGGGGAAATATTACCTTGCTTGGAAACAGGAAGGGCATTTGGCTGTAGAAAATCTGTCTCAACAAATTCCATTTAACCCAAGCAAGCATGGAAAAGTGGACACTAAATGATGATGACTATCAATCACCAGTGTCTCCATCAAAACTTGGTGCTTCCTATTGTGTCTTATACAGTTTTGATTTGAAAACACCCTTCCTTTTGTGTTTTTTAGTTCATTTATTCGTTTTAGAGTGTAAGCATCCTTAGAGAAAAGTTAGGCATAAGAAGCATCAGATGTGATGTGCAAGAGAGAGGACTGTGCTTATATGGTCATGTGATGCATATGGATGAGGACAGCTGTGTGAAGAAGTGTCGCAGTCTAACGGTGGAAGGAAGTTGTGGAAGAGATAGACCCAGAAAACATGGGACAACGTGGTGAGGCACAATTTTCAAATGTTGGGCCTCACAGGAAATGACAAGCGACTAAGACCTTTAGCGATACGCCATGCTTGAGAAGATCTGTCAAGCCAAGAGCGTAGTCTTGGCCAATGCCAGTGTCACGTAACTGGCCCGTTAAAAGCACCCATGAAACTTTGGGAGATGTGCTGTGCTTGTGAAAACCTGTTGAGCCAAGTGAAATTGTAGTCATGACCAATGCCAGTGCCGCCTGACTGGCACCCGTGCCGGTGGCACATAAAATGCACCGTTTGAGTGTTGGACCTCATGGAGGCAATGGCAGGTGACCAAAACATTTGGTGATGCACCATGCTTGTGTAGACCTGTCAAGCCAAGTGAGACCATAGTTGTGGCCGATGCCAGTGTCAGGACAATGACACCCATGCTGGTCGCATGTAAAACACACTCACTACACTCTCAGAGTGGTTGGCATTAGGAAGGGCATCCAGCTGTAGAAACCATGCCAAATCAGATCAGAACCTGGTGCAGCTCCCTGGCTTACCAGTTTTCGGTCAAACCATCCAACCCATGACAGCATGGAAAACAAACATTAAATGATCGCAATGACGTTGATTTAATGTTTATTCCATTCTGGCATGGATCGGATGGTTTGGCAGTTTCTAATGGGTCTAAAGACCGCATCATGCTTCAGTGTCTACTCTGGCATGGCTTCTAAGGTTGGATGCTCTTCCTGGTGCCAACCACTTTACAGAGTATGTACTAGATATTTTTATCATGCCACCAACACAATCGATGTAGCTTGCAGGACTCCAAACCCAGAAGAGATGCAGTTATACTAAGAAATAAGTGAGCAAATACATGAAAGAAAGGACCAGAAGGGGTTTCTTGCAGTAGAATAGCAACACAACAACTCATATTTTAGAAGAGAAAATAGGGCTGGCGAACCAGGTGGCTGCACCAGGCTCCAATCTTGATTTGGCAGAGTTTCTACAGCTGGATGCCCTTCCAAACGGAGTGATTGGCGTTAGGAAGGGCATCTAGTTGTAGAAACCTGCCAGATCAAGATTGGAGCCTGGTGCAGCCATCTGGTTCGCCAGCCTTCAGTCAAAATCGTCCAACCCATGCTAGCATGGAAAGCGGATGTTAAACGATGATGATGATAATAGGAGTAATCATGTAGAGCAAGAAAAAAATAAAAATAGTAGCAGAAAGATCTCTCGATGACTCCTCAATGTATACAGTGAGTAGAAGTGAATGGAGAACTGAAAAACCAATATATGTCCTGTGGTTCTTTTTGGCTTGTCAAAGCCCAGCAAAACTACAATAAAAGTTTTCAAGTGTCAAGGCATGAATGTCTGTCACTTTCCCACTGTTAATTTTGCTTTCAATTTTAAGAATTTCATTTAGTGTGTAAGTGTTACCACCTCTGCGGAAGCATCTTCTTACTACCACCTCAACGGATGCCACGCTTAGTCTTTTTTCTCATCCAAATGGGAGACAAAACAGTCCCTCAACTCTACATATGTAAATCACTTCACATGAACACAGTAGGGAAAAAATACAAAATTTATAAAGTAACCCAATAACTTTTCTTAAACACAGACCCACCATTGGTAACATTAAATATTCACTTCAAATTTTGGCACAAGGCCAGCAAGACTGACCCCAGTGTTCAACTAGTACTTATTTTATCAGCCCTGAAAGAATGACAGGCAAAGTCGACCTCAGCAGAATTTGAACTCAGAACGTAAAGACAGATAAAATGCCACTAAGCATTTAGCCTGGCATGCGAACAATTCTGCCTAAAGTAACTCTAAACGATAATAAAGGATTCCGTTTTAAGTACACAACCAACAATTTTGAGTACTTGATTGGTTCTTCATTTTATCAACCCAGAATGGATAAAAGGCCATGCCGACTTGGGTAGGACTTAATCTAAGATTCCAGACCCCGGTCCAACCGACCAACCCGTGCTAGCACGGAAAACCCGACGTTAAACGACGACGATGATGAGATTATATATATATATATATATTATATATATATACACACACACACATATATCTATATACATATACATATTAGTGTGCATGTGTGTGAGAGAGATAAAACTAAAAGGAGACAAAAATGTGGAAGTAAAATGGAGAGAAAAGAAAGCAGATCAAAGTGTTAGAAATCTGAAGAAAAAAAAAGACAAACATAGTTGGAATTGAACATCTGAATAGAATGTAAAAAGGAGGAAATTGACAAAACTTAGAGAAAAAAGACAGCAAAAACATAAGGGTTTCTGTAATAGACGTTAATGTACCAAAGATTGTTCTCAATGTGAACAATCAACTATTTTTCCTACAAATATTCACTCCCTGATGCTGCTCAGCTGTACAGCAATTTGAGATACTTTAAACTTGACAAATGTTAAAGGAATACACAGGCGTGTGTATATATATATACACACGCACACACGAGGCTAGTGGAGATGGCAAACTTGGCTTGTTATCAAATAGGTGTGGCCTAGTCGCAAATAATGATTATTTGAAAGAATGTTCACCATTTTTCTTTCAATAACTAGACACACATATACGTAAAAACACACACACATACATACATGTACTAGTAGAGAAACTGAGACTTTAAGACCTACGAAGGAAGACAATATATTTATTTGTCAGTGTACAGATAATTAATAAGAGACGATAATTTGCATGCATATAGATAATTAGCAACAAAAAATAATTCTGCTTGATAAGGGCCCAGTGGGGTTATATACAACACCGTCACCCCCGCTCCGAACTTAACTCATCAGAATTCTGCAAAGTTTTGTATCCGTTATTATTCGGCAACGATGCCGCCCCGCTCGCGCGCGATGCCAGGCATATCAAGGGTGGAACTAATGTGACTGATCATCTGCTAGAAATAACAGCCAACTCTACTTCCAGCCACATCGTACTGTCTTGGAAAATAACAAAGCTACTCTAGGGTTTAAACTACGCGATGCTCGAGGATTTCTAGAGTTTGGAATATTCAGGTTCCTTCTCTGCAACTTTCACAACATAAGGAAATTTAAACGGTTCCAACATGGAACAAAAACAAAAATTCATTTCCAGCTGATAAATTAACTCCAGCACAATTAATTGTTGCATCAATAAGTAAACAGATGCGCGGGCACACCATTTGTTATTTGTTTAACCCCAGGTCAGCGATGATAGGAAATTAAAGACATAGAACATCCACTGCAATAGATCCAATATGGCCATCATTTATTACGATGACAGGATGGGATTTAAAGGAAATTTAGTTGCTATTTTCAGCTGGGTAAGTGACTGCGGAGAGACCCAAATCTTTCTTGACAGGAGCAGGTCCCATTTACATTCGTAACATGTATTGTCATTTCAATGTAAGATAGCTGGGAGTTCAAACCCCATCACTGCAGGACTCCGATACCAACTAATAAACATGCGTGGGTCAAAGAGGAAGAAATGGCTCTGCTGGAACGTGTAAAGAACGTAGAAGAGTGAAGATGGAGTAACAGCAGTCAGATTGATGGTTACATATATATAGAGAGAGACAGAGAGACAAATAAGTAAAATAATTGATGAATCCGGATTGACAGATGTAATGAAGGTGGACGAGAAGCAGACGAGCTTCAGGAAGGTAGGATAGATACACAAAGATATAGAAGAGAAACAGGTCATAGACAGACGGGAAGATGAAGAAACAAGCTGGATAGAGATGCAGTGAGGTTATTCTCAATTCAGCCCAGATTAATCCAAAATGTTCCAGCCGTGACCATGCCGCCTATTTTCTTCAGCTAGTGTATAGAAACCACATACGTAGTCCAGAGTGTCCTTCCTTTTGTAAAAGACTTGTTTAATGTACATTTACAAATTCTTCGAAGACGGTCGAGCTACTTGCATAGAGACTCCCCTCTTTGGCTTGAAATGGAAGTTTATAAACTATTTCGAGTACCACCAAGATAAATTTTGTCCCTCATCCTTCCGAGGTCTATAAAATAACTGAAGTAGGAAAGACTCAAAATTGTTTTTAAAGGGTGGCTTTTGGGGTGGAGACGGGCGGATGTCTTGCCCTGAAGTACTTAGGGGTCAATTAAACCAACAAACCCGATTCCCCGCACCAAAATTGTGACTTTGTGCTTCTGTTACAAATTACATGTTACAAAACTAGGTTTACCAGAACATGTAGTATATAACACACATACATGTGTGTGTGTGTGTATACATACATGCATGCATAACGGTTGTATATTTTGGGTGTATAACGTGAGTGCCGCACACCCACTTAAAAATGGTAAATAATTTTGTTCTTGGAGTTATCATGACATAATGTGGTCAGAAATTATTTTCAAATCTAAATAATAACAGTAAGAAACAGATTGAGGGGTCGAAGTCGTCGTTGAGTATATTTATGTAAGGGTGGAAGCTTGAGACGGTGTTGAGTAGGAAAGAAGATGAGAAATGGGAATTTGGAATAAGGACAGAGAAGGATGGAGTTGAGATGAACGAATAATAAACACCGAATAAATCAATTTTGGAAGCGGAGAGTGTCTTTGAGAGAAGATATTGACGGATAATTGGGATGTGAGGAACGGCGACATTAATTGTTTGAAGTCTCGGCGGGAAATGAAAATGTTCTGAAAGTTTGACATGAAAAGTGATGGAATTTTTAGGTTGGAAGAGAAGAGGAGGGGGAAAGAATGACATAAGAGGAATGTGTAATAACCAGCTTCATCTGTTGTGTGTGTGTATATGTGTCGATATATATATACACACACACACACGTGTGTGTATATATAAACGTTCGCGCGTGGATGGGTGCGCGTGGATGCGAGCCATTACAGCCAGGACCACCCCGTGGCACGGTCTATGCGTGTGTGGGGGTATGTATAGGGATATAAATATATGGGAAGACGATGATAAAAAACTATTCTTTTACCGATCTTTGAAGTTCTCCCAGCCACACAGATGCATTCTCCTTGCCACTAACGTCTGGGTTGTTGTACAAAGCTTGAAGTGCCTGGTGCACCGTCTCTAAGGGCGGCGGGGACTCCATCCTTTGACTGATTGATGTATTATTCTAATAATTATGGTTGTTGTTGTTATTTCCCTCGGTCTTTCGTCGCTCGTCTCACCCAAAACACTGAGGTTCCTCGACGAGAAACCGGAAGTCCACTGCCATAAACCGATCGACGTTGCTAACACCCAACTGTCGTAAACCGGTTCGCACTAATTTTTATTAATCTTTAGTCTTTAGTCGCCTTTAATAATAACTCCGTTTCCTTCTCTCCTAGAATACTTTTTTGGGGAATATTAACCCAATCTCCCCACTGATTGTAGTTTTACATATTATTTTATCAGTCCTCGGAACGATGCATGGAAGGTAAAGTTAATCCCAGAGGAATTTGAACTCAGACCATAACTGATGGTTCTTCACTGTATTAATTCAACCATTAAACAGATTTTAATTATTTACTTTTCTCTTCACTGATTACAACAATCGCTTTCATAACACAGTGTGGAATTCTAAAATCAACAAAAAGTCCCTTTTTTTCTACATATTTAGACAAATCATTTTTTTTAATAATAAAATATAATTATGTTCCAATTTATCCATGTTAGGTAATGGGAGGGGGGTCTCTAATTAACTATTGTTAATAACAGGAAGTGATTTATTAATCATTGAACACGTTTAATCTCTCTTTCTCCCTGAACATATATATATATATATATACATTTGAGGGGGGGTATAAGCGTGTGTAATAGAGAAAGAGGGGTTTGTGTTGGTATGTGCACTTTTATTGGGATCGTCCATCCAAAATTTAATATAATATACTTTATTATCACATAACATTTGTACACAAGTTCCCATATTATTTCTTAATCTCACGAATTTTCTTTTTGAATTATTTTTATTTGTCAGAAACAGTTTCTGCCCGGAATGAACTTCTTTTTTTTTTTCCTCGTATCTAATAGGTCAGAGGTCACTTCCGCCTCGAAGTGTTCACTTTTCGTTTTGTCAGTTGCTGATGTTTTGGAAAGTTCGCCACCAAACACACACAGAACCGATTACTCATGGATTCGGACGGTTTGCCCCTTGTGGGCACTGGTATCGATTATACAAAGGTCCATATATTAGCTTTATTTTCTTTCATTTTTCCTTGTTTTCTCTAATGTCGATGTAATTTTATCCCGTTCCTCCCACTTAAAAGAGGCGTATCTTAAACCAAAACCAGGGATTGATCCATCTACTGAAATCATTCTTCTGCATTATATAAAACAAGAACATACAAGATAATGTAGTCCTATTTGTAAAGATATAACCATACGGAATGGTTGTGACTGGAAGGTTAAATCATAAATCTGTATGATTGAAGGACTGGCTTAGATCGATCGTTTTATGTTGATTTTTTTGGTTTCTCTTTTAATTTAACATAAGAGTCAGCCAGTTCGATACTCCATCGTTCCACCTCCCCCTTTGTTAACACGGAAACATACATACATACATATATATATATACACATATGTACATATATACATACATACATTCAAACATACATATATATATATATATATACATACGTACATACATACAAACATATATATATATATATACATACGTACATATATACATACATACATACAAATATACATACATACAGACAGACAGCTAAATAAGTTGTTTACTGTTAGGGTTTAAATATAACTGCCCGATAAACTGATACGTTTGACCAAGTTTATATGGGTTCATGTATGTGTGTGTCATGAATCACGAGGATTCACTATTATGACTTGTAATTGGACTGAGTGAGAGGCAAATCGTCTCTGGTCCGACTGTTGTTTTTTGTCTTCAGTGTTGCAGCAAATTTACGACATAAACAAAAACAAAACTTGGCAACTCCAGATGTCGTGATGTACTTTTGAATAATGTGTTTATGTTCCGAAACACAGTAGAGAATGATTTTATACATTTAGGGACAGGACAACTTATTGATTGTGGTTTGGTGACTTGCATCTGCATTTTAACTGGCACTGACTCACTTTGCTAGTCTGAGTTTCAAAGTTAAACTTAAACCATGATGTTAAAAATGTACTGGAAATGAACGAGAAGGGAGTCTCGACATTGTCACACAAACTGTTAGAAATATCTGCCAAGACTCTTCTAAATTACATTCTACCACCTTGAAATATGTTGTCCCAGATACACCATGTTCTTCAAAATAAATGGTAGAGTCATGGGTGGAGCAATATTTAGTATAAGCTTGCTGGATCATTACAGACCTAGGGTTAAACAACAGCAACAAGCATGTATCTGACTCATACACTGTTCACTTCCCAGACATTTGTACATTACTGCATATACTTTATACGCACTTTTGACAAGTTGTGGTGCACCTGAGCACTTTATACAATAATTTCATTATTATTATTATTCAGTTTTTTTAAATGTTTGTATTGTTAATCTTATGGAAAAGTTACTTCTTAATCAGTGAGATATATTTGTTAGAGATTGAGGGACCACCACCAGCAGACTGGTGGCGTTACTGCCACCAAGGTACATCTCAAATATCGACAGACAAAACGTGGTTAGGGATTGAACAAGTCAGAATAGTACGGTTCAAGTATTTGCAAAAGAAGGAATTCTGCTTAATCCACCCCAAAATCCAGACGATGGCGTTAGACCTAACAAAATATTCAAAACCTGAAAACGTTGTTAACTTCCCCACCCATTTAGATGTCGTTGACCTCCTCGTTCAAATGAAAACATACCACCCAAGCTAATCGGTGTAAGGGTACACCCCTCCACAAGTTATATCCATGGAATTGCAGGGGATTGCAGCAAAACACCTGTTAATAATGCAGTATCAGAATTTTTAGGGTTTGGGACAAAAATGCCTCGAATTTGTTGCTTTGTGTTATGAATTCAAGTCCTGCCAAGGTCAATAAAATAAAACCAGTCATATACTGGTGTCATAATCAATTATCTTCTAAGCATCTATGGCACTAGTGGTGCTGCTTGTTTTATATCTCATTGAAATCAGTCTACAGGTACAATTGTAGCTGGAGGAAGAAAAAATTGATAAACTAAACATTTGAGTCTCTCCTTCACACACACCCCCCGTCTTCCACCCTCCAAGTATAAGCACAAAACTTTGTTGCCAATGACTATTAATTCAGTTGTCCATGTTTTGACCATGTATCAGCTAACAGACTAGACGTTGTTGTTAATGTTTCTTCTTATTTTTCTTTCATAGTGTGAAGCCATTTATCAAAAGAGAACATTGGCTTTCCTCAACCATTTCATCACACATACTGTACGGTTTTTGAACAAATTCTCTGGTGTTTGTGAAGAAAAACTGGAAACAATGTCTTATCGTATTCAAAGGCTTGAAATCATGATGAATATTTTAGAAGCAAAGGTAAGTGTTTATAGAATTTGATTTGGTTTTCAGAGATGAGGTATCATTTATCATCATCATCATCGTTTAACGTCCGCTTTCCATGCTAGCATGGGTTGGACGATTTGACAGAGGACTGGTGAACCAGATGGCTGCACTAGGCTTCAATCTTGATCTGGCAGAGTTTCTACAGCTGGATGCCCTTCCTAACGCCAACCACTCCGAGAGTGTAGTGGGTGCTTTTACATGCCACCAGCACGGGGGCCAGTCAGGCGGTACTGCCAACGACCACACTCGAATCTTTTACACATGGCACAGGTGCCAGTAAGGCGATGCTGGTAATGATCACGCTCGAATAGTGTCTTTTACGTGCCACCGGCACAGAGCCAGTTGGCTGCTCGGGCAGCAATCACGCTCAGATGGTGCTCTTGGCACCCTACTAACACCGGCACAAGTGCCAGTAAGGCGATGCTGGTAATGATCATACTCGAATGGTGCTTTTTTTATGTGCCACTGGCACAGAGCTGGTTAGCCGCTCTGTCAATGATCTCCCTCGTATGGTGCTCTTTGCACCCTGCTAGCACGGATGCCAGTCATCGATTTTGATTTCAATTTCACTTGCCTCAACAGGTCTTCGCAAGGAAATCCTCAAGACTTTTTTAATATTATAATTGGTGAACTCTGACAGTTCACTCCTCTCAATTGCAGTGTCCACTGGTATCATCTTTCATATTCAGATACACAAAGAGAACTTTTTCTGTTTCTCATCTGATTAGAAATCATTTCTGTCATTAATCCCTGTAATCCTTGAGTTTAATGTAAAAATGAAATATGCTCATCTTTGTATTTTTACTTTTTGTTCGTTTCTAAAGTTATCCTCCATCCCTGGCTTAGAAAACGTAGTAGCACCAACGCCAGAGAGTACATCTTCTCCATCTACTGTAGCAAATACTCCTTCGCAACCAACTGAACCTGTACAACAAACAACAAAGGTAAGTCTTCACTCTAGTATTATATCAAATTTTTGGCATCAAGCTAGCAGAACTGTTGGCACTCCAGGCAAAAGCCTTGGCAGCATTTCATCCAACTTTATGTTCTGAGTTCAAATTCTGCTGTGGCCAACTTACCCTTTCATCTTTTCAGAGTTGATGAAATAAGTAACAGTTGAGCACTGGAGTCAGTGCAATCAATTTATCTCCTCCCCCAAAATTGCTGGCCTTGTGCCAAAATTTGAAACCAATGTTATAATAAAAAATTTTTCAAAATTAATACATTGTTTTCTCACAAGGTACCATAGATATTATTTTTTCTTGGAGTACCATAGAGTAATTTGTATCTTAACTTCATGGTCACCTGAGACCCTGGTCCAGGTTTCTCAAGAAATCCTTCTTTAATACCATCATCTGGCTAGTTGTGATAACAACTTGTCTCCATTCAATCAATGAATGAGCCTGCTACAATTAGATGCTGGATCTGTCTTCTTAAAAAAAAGAAGAATGTATTGAACTATGTAGTCTTAAATATAAAAGATGAGATGGCCATGGTTGGAACCTTCCTCTTCACAAATCTGCTCAATCAAGGCTGACCTACAGCTAAGCAACAGCATAGCAACCTAGGATCTTTTCTCTTTAATTCTATCTTGGAAACTAGTAATTTATTTCTGTCCAGAGTCCAACTTGTCCTTCTACTATGTTAGCCTTTTTCTTAGATGTATTTGGTCTTGTGTCATTGCAGGAAGCCACACCAAGTGCTGCAGATCCAACAACACCAGCAACACCTGCAGCTGCTCCACCAGCAACCCCAGAGGAACCCCAAAAAACTGTTTCTCAAGATCCAAGATACATGAAATATTTCAAGATGTTATCTGTTGTGAGTATATTATATCATCATCATCATCATCATCGTTTAACGTCCGTTTTCCGCGCTAGCACGGGTTGGACGGTTTCGACCGGGGTCTGGGGAGCTAGGGACTGCCCCAGGCTCCAGTCTAGTCTGGCAGTGTTTCTACAGCTGGATGCCCTTCCTAACGCCAACCACTCCACGAGTGTAGTGGGTGTTTTTTACGTGCCACCTGCACAGGTGCCAGAGGGGTCTGGCATCGGCCACGTTCGGATGGTGCTCATGTATATGTATATAGAAAGATGGGATGTGTGTCATCATTGTACCTGTTTTACTTCCACTTTCCATAACTGTCAAGGGTTGGATGGATCATTGCTTCTCCTAGGTGTGTTGATAGACTATATCTTGCCCTGAAGGCGAGCTGGCAGAATCGTTAGCACACCGGACGAAATGCTTAGCGGTATTTCGTCTGCCGTTACGTTCTGAGTTCAAATTCTGCCGAGGTCCATTTTGCCTTTCATCCCTTCGGGGTCGATTAAAATAAGTACCAGTTACGCACTGGGGTCGATGTAATCGACTTAATCCCTTTGTCTGATCTTGTTTGTCCCCTCTGTGTTTAACTCCTTGTGGGTAGTAAAGAAATATACATCTTACCCTGAAGGTTTTATTTTGTGTTTGGTTTCTATGGCTGGATGCCTTTTCTAACTTTAGAGGATGCATTTTATCTTGGAACCAATACTAGAGAGTGTAATGGGTAGTAAAAGATGGATCAAGAGTAGATCTGATGAGGTGCTTCCCCTCTCCCTGCTACTGATGTTGTCCAAGAGAAAGACAACCAATACAGCTTGGCACCAATGACGTCACAACTCATTTCTACAACCGAGTGAACTGGAGCAATGTGAAATAAAGTGTCTTGCTCAAGAACTCAACACACAACCCAATCCAGGAATCGAACTCACTACCTCATGATTGTGAGCCTGGCACTCTAACCACTGAACCATGTGCCTTCACATGAAGGATTAGATATCTAACAAATCAAACTCCCAGTCAGATTCTACAATTGTCAAGTCAACCTTGTAGTCGTCCTCCCAGACACCAGCCTCTGAATACAAGATACTGCACACCAGACATTGTAGCCCAACCACTGCACTGACCACAGTACCCCAGACACTCTACTTTAGTCTGTAAGACACAAACTAAAATTTGACTGACCAAGCTCTTTTTTTATACAGAAATGTTCCTCAAAGTTGCTGTTAATGAAATAAATTTAAAAAAGAGAAAAACAAACAGTATTTTGAAATAACTGTTGGTATTTCTGCCTATTTAGGGAGTTCCAGAACCTGCCGTCAAGATTAAAATGCAACAGGAAGGGCTGAATCCAAGCTTATTAGAGTAAGTACCCTCATACATTCACATCAGTGCATTACAAAAAATTGCCATTGTTTAGAATTGAAATAATTTTGTGAAAAATTTTCATTTTGTTTAGTAATTAATTAAAGCAATTAAAATACTTCAATTTGTCATTTCAGTGATCCAAAGGCTCCAGCTCCCCCTGGTGGAAGTGGTGATGATGACGATTCCAGCAAAGACAATGATTCTAGTGATAGCGATGACTTCAGTGATTAAATTGTCGGGCAGGCGGAATACACCGACCTTGTGATAATTCTGATCTTTACTGACCCATGATATACCAAAGTAGACGATGCCTCACCCTCCACATTGAACTGGTTTGAAAAACATGCAAGGATTTGGAGAAAATGTCACTTTATTTTTCATTTTATTATTTCTTTGTCGTATATGCTATGCCATATATGGTAAACCTCTTGGCAGTTTCTTATTGTTAGTAGTAATAGTAGAAGTAGTATTAGAGAGTGACTGGTCAAAATTGGTAGAGCACCACACAAGTTGCTCTCTGGTATTTAGTTTCATTCCCTTTAAGACATCAAATCCCATACAGGTTAGTAAATTCCAGGCAAATACTGGGGAGTGAAGGTGAGGTCAATATAACCCTGTGTTCCTCTCCAAATATATTTGTCTCGCTGCCAATGTAAAAAACAGCTATTACCACTACTACTACTACTACTAAAAGCATTAGATTGGCAGAATCATTAGGGCATCAGACAAAATGCTTTGTAATGCATATTCTGGATCTTTGATTCTGAGTTCAAATCCCACAGAGGTCAACTTTGCCTTTCACCCGCCAAGCTTAAGAACTGGGGCTAATGGTGTTAAACCCTCGCCCTCCTCCAAATTGTGGCCTCGTCCCACTTAAGAAACCATCATTATTATTTTCATCATTAAGGCAGTGTGCTGGCAGAATCATTAGCATACTATGCAAAATGCTTAGTGATATTTTGTCTGCTTTTATTTTATGTTCTGAGTTCAAATTCCACCAGGGTCGACTTTGCCTTTCATCTTTCCAGGATTGATAAAATAACTACCACTTGAGCACTGAGGTCGATATAATTGACTTACCCACTTCCCACAAAATTGCTGGCCTTGTACCAAAATTTGAAATCGTTATTGTTATTATTTAGGCAGCAAACTGGTAAAATTGTTAACATGATGGGAAAATTCCTTAGTATTTCATCTGTCTTCGTGTTCTGAGTTCAAATGCCACCAAGGTCACCTTTGCATATCATCCTTTCAGGATGATAAAATAAATACCAGTTGAGCACTGGAAGGTAATTGATTAGTTTGCTCCCCTCAAAATTTCTGGCCTTGTGCCTGGAGTAGAAAGTATTATTCTTATTTCTAAAGACAGTGGATTGACAAAATACTCTTTATGTTCTGAGTTCAAATCTCAGTAAGGTTAATTTTGCTTTTCTTCCTTCTGAAGTTAATAAAGTACCAGTCATGTGCTGGGTTCAATATAATCAACTGACACCCTATCCCCCACCATTTCAGGCCTTATACCTATGTTAATACCTTGTGTTATTTGTTACATCCCTATATATGTAGAAAATAGGGTGGGGATAAGTTTCATTTAATTATAGGGATTTTAATTAACTGTAGTCCCTCCTGTCTGAAATGTGTAGCCGTATGACTATATTGGAAAGTGGTGGTCGTGGTGGAGTGACGGAAGCAGGAGAGCGTCAGTTGTTTAGTTGTGACACTTTGTTCAAATCCTGCTGAAGTCAAACTTTTCATCCTTCCAGAGTTGATAAACTACCTGTCATATACTGGGGATCAATATTGTCACTTCTGCCTTTAACCCCAAGATTTCAGACTGTGTGTCTATGTAAGAGATTATTATTAAGGGCAGTGGATTGGGCAAATCACGAGAGCACCAACTAAAATATCCTGGAATATTACAACTGTTGATATTCTGAGTTCCACAGGGTTCGTTTAATATTCCTCTGAAGCTGCCAAGATGCAAAGGAAACTGTACAGAAATATTCCTGTTCTCTTCGTTGTTGTTGTTCCATTCCTATATTTTTATATCAGACACATTGTATAAATATCTCTGGAAACAAAATCGCAAAAGTCTAAAAACTATATTTTTTCGTTTGTTATTCTTTGTTGAAATTCTATTTTGGTTGTTTCTGATTCTCTCTTTGACATGAAATTCTTATTCCAGCTGTATTATTTTTCAAGATAAATTGCTATTTTTACTCTTTAGCATTTAAACTGGCCCCTATATCCAGCCAAAATATTCTGTTTGTTTTATGTTGAAACTGGCCCCTCACACCAACCCTACAATATCATTGTAACAATTAAGTTACCCCATCAAAATCTCAAGACTACAAGATAAGGCACGATTCATTCAAAATGAATCATCATCATTTAACGTCCGTTTTCCATGCTAGCATGGGTTGGACGGTTCAACCGGGGTCTGGGAAGCCAGGAGGCTGCACCAGGCTCCAGTCTGATCTGGCAGAGTTTCTACAGCTGGATGCCCTTCCTAACGCCAACCACTCCATAAGTGTAGTGGGTGCTTTTTACATGCCACCAGCACAGGTGCCAGGGGAGGCTGACAACAACCACGATCGGTTGGTGCCTTTTACGTGCCACCAGCATGGAATATTGCCACAGAACAATCTGAATGCTAAAGAGTTAAGATTTCTAATTTATATTCAGCATCCAATAATTGATTGTAAGACAAAAGTTCAATGTTGTTTCTCAGTAGAACTGCAATTTGTCCAGGGCCAAGATATTTCATTCTTAAATAGCTCACCTGTAATATACTTATCATGAGGTAGCACTGTAAACTTGAGTGATTTGTTAACTCACTTTTAGTAGAAAACAGAGAGGGGTGAAATTAGAAATATTAAATTTCTAAATATCTCAGAGAGATATGAGCAGTGGTGGAGCGATAGAGCGGTTGTATACTGTCATCTTAACGTGACAGTTCCGTAAAGGGGATCACACCACCGCTATTTAGCCCCAGGAAGCATCGACGCTTCCTGTCGGCCTTGACACATTTCCTGTGTCCTTATATTAGCGAAGGGGAGACAAGCACCCCCACTAGCGAGGGCCTGCACCTAGAGACATGCTGGTTTCTGAGTCTTGCTCGTCATCAGTCTAGGGTAGCCAGTCCTGCTAGTTGAGATGTTTGCCAAGCCTCTGCAAATATATATATTTTCAGTGAAATCTATTCACTGATCACCAAAATTAGAAATATAAAATTTCTAAGTGTCTCATGAATCTGATCAAGCTATACCAGCTGAAGATGAAATTTCTAGAGGTGTGCAGGTCTAACATTGTGGATTTGGGAACTGACTACTACAAACATGGTCATCCGATTTTGTTGAAAAAGTAGCCAAATTTCCCTCACATAAAAACTGTAAAAACACAGTGGAAAACGTAGTTTTAAATACCCTTAAACAGATGAACTAGTCATGGCTGGAACGTCTTTGCTGAATCCTTGAATATGAAAAGACTACAAATTCTTACAAGGTTTTACACAAAGTAACCGCTTCTACAGAACTTATGGTAACCTTCTGTAGTTCCTGAACCTAACACTCGATTTGTAGCTCTGTGGACAGGTCCATCGAGAATTAAAGGGAAACAAATCTTAGAACATTAACCCTTTTTTTACCATATTTCTGTTGAGATGCTCTGTGTTTCTTTCAATTACTTTAAATATAACAAAGAATTTAGTAAAATAACTTAGTCATCATTAAGCTAGTGTTGGGAACATAAATTGTGACTATGGTTTCATGGAAGATTTTAATTCAAAACTTATGAAAACAAGACATTTTACCACAGAGCCAGAGCCGGTTTCAGCTGGGTGAGTATCAAAAGGGTTAACTGTAAATCTGTTTTATCAACATTGATATAATTAATGATTAATGCAATTTACTTTCATTATATCATAATTGTATTAATGTCCACTTTTCCATGATTGCATGAATTAGAGTTTACAGAGGCCATAAAATCTACAGCCAGACCTGTTGCCAATCCTCACCTGTTTCCAAGCAAGGTAATATTTCCCCATGGCCAAAAGTCTTTTCACAAAATCTTGCAAATGAATGAAACTGCTTGTATGATGACGACACTCGTTTACAACTATCAGACAATGTCAAAATAAGACTCGCACACACACACACAAGATGGTATAAATGACAAGGGAACAAGAAATTATGTAATGAACTTCATTAGCTTATAGCAGAAACAGCTGTAGGCTAATTAAAGTTCATTACATAAATTTCCTGTTACCTTGCTATTTATATAAACCTCTTACTGTGTTTTGCACTCACACTTTTCTCTGAAGCATGTTTATTGAGTAACACCAGGTTATTAGTATCAATGTTATACATATATATGACAATTTGTTAGCAAATCCACTCATAAGGCTTCAATCGGCCCAGAGATACAGTAGAAGACACTTGCCCAATGTACTACAAGTGGGGTTGAACCCAAAATCACGTCAGGAAGCAAGCTTCACAGCCACGTCTGCACCTATTTTATACACATAAGTACACCTATACACATGAATGTCTACATTGGTTCATTTACATAGCACCACTAAACAACCTATAAATATCAGAGGCAGGGGCAACAAGGTGGGGGTGGGAATGGCCTTATCAATGGAAGGAAGAAAAAGAAATGCTGTGATTGTTTAGCCCAAGGCCAGCACTGATCCAGGTGACCTGTCAACAATGAAGAGATTCAATGAGGCCAAAATGACAGAATATTGAATACGAAAAATATATAATTAGCCCAAAGGGAAGCAACTCAAATGGGCCAGGGACATCAACTTGTACAAGTAATGTACTGAATGTTGTATGCAATGGATTTTGAAGTTAAATTTCCGATTGGAGAAACAGGATAAAGACCTAGCGGCAATTGTTAATGACTTGGAAAGACAATGAGTTATAAATTCTGAAAATCAAAAATATATCACTCCAAGTAAGTTTACAAGGGAAGGACACAGGCAAGGGGGAACAACTATGGACATGTTTCAGTCTATTAGACTTCATCCGTTGATCAGTTGAAAAAAAAATTTTCCCTTAGATCCTTTTGATTTTTAATTATGCAATGTATACCAGTCATAAATAGTTCTGAAATCATAAAAACATGATTTTAACCCCTTAGCATTCAAATTACTTTGTCAAATATAATGTTTATTTATTCACATGGTTTTGAATTAATCGTACATTAAAACATTAATTTGAGGCTTTGATAATGTGATTATGTATTTCCTGAATAACATTGTAGGATATGTGTGAGAGGCTGGATCTTACCTTTCTGAATGTAAAACAGGATATTTGGGCCAAATGTGGCCTGTTTAAATACTAAAGGGTTAAATAGTGTAACACGAAACAAAAACACAACAACCGAATATCATCCATTTGTTTGAATGTTTTACTTTTTTATTCCATCAGAATATGAAACCAGCAGAACTTTTTTTTTTATAATCTGTTGATTTTTTTTTCCTTCAAAATTACAATGAATCCATGAATATTTACATATGGACAATTTATAAAATGTAAAAAAAAAAGGAACAAGTGGATAGGTCAGCCAGACAATGAACTTGTTAACATAAAGAAATATTGCTCTGTTTGGATTTTAAATAAGTATAAAAGACATTAAAATAATAGAGTTAACCACAGTTAATTGGGGTGGGGGGAGATCTCATTTAAAGCTTATGGAAAGCACCTCCCAGCCCCTTAAAAAAATATAGAATTTAATAAGAAATTATTACAAACAAGAACACTTATTTCTAAAAGGGTCATAAACTTAACACATGAGACTGATGGTCATCCCCACCTCAACATCAACTAAATATTTTATTCTTCCTCCCTATGAAGGGTGTGACTAGCAGACTTTTTGTTCATAATAGACTGAAGCATTGTAAGTAGTAGTAAAGGGCCAAAAATTGGCAGAGTCATTAGGGCACCAAACAGAATGCCTTTGAATAATAATAATAATAATAATTATTATCATTATTATTATTATTTCAGATTCAGGCACAAGGCCAGTGATTTTGAGGGAAGGGGTTTCATTCATACTATCACCCTTAGTACTTTATGATTGGTACTTTACTTTGTCAATCCTGAAAGGATGAAAGGCAAAGTTGACCATGGCAGGATTTGAACTTAGAATATAAAGAATTAGAAGAAATATTTGCAAGGCATTCCCCCCTCCCCATATGCTCTAACAGTTCTGCCAACATAGCACTTAATAATAATAATGGTTTCTAATTAAGGTAGAAGACCAGTAATATTGAGGGAAGGGGAGTAAGTCAATGCCATCAATCCACCCTCCCACCCGTCCCCAGTACTTGACTGGTACTTTATTTTATCAACCTTGAAAGGTTTTGAAAGGCAAAGTTGACCCAAGCTGGAAATGAATCCAGAATGTAAAGAACTGAAAGAAATATCACAAGGTCGTTTTTACAATGTTGTAGCAATTCTAGGATTCTGTGATGCTCATGAGGTTTCTAAGAGCATCAGTAACAAAAGGGAAAGGGTTCCAATTTGGAACCATTTAAAGTAAAAAGAAAACAAAATAAATTCATTCTGTTGAAACAATTTCGTTTCAGAAAAAAATAAAAGAGGAGAAAATCAATTTAGTGCCAAGTGGACAGGTAGATGGGAGGATTTTACATTTAATTTAAGATAACGAAGTTGAAAAATCAATCTTTCCATTTCATTAAAATTTCTCAGAGATTTCTTCAAAGGAGGTGAGTAAAATTGAAGACTGTTGGGAAGATGCAGAAATTGAAAAAAAATCTATTGTTGTTTCCTTTAGGGATGTTACCATAGAAGATTGGCAGAGGATACCAAAAATTTGTAAAATATCGTGGGTAGAGTTGACTGAAGTGGAGTAAATTCCATTGCAAATCTGTGGATGACGAGCCAAGTTGAGCCCAGAAGATTTTTCAGTGAAAGTGGAGGACAGAGAAATACTGTCGGGTATATTTGTTCCATTGTTCCACTGTCTCTGTCATCTCTATCACCAACCTCTTATAGAGAATGTCTTTTGATTTACACATCATAAAGGAAGAATTAATATAGACGAAATATGAAAAAATATAAATAATAAACTTTAATAATGTCAGTAGTGTTGGCTTAAAAGAAATAGAGAGGAGCGGGGGTGAGTTTGAGAAAAGTAAACTGAATATTTAATAAGGAATACTTCTGAGGAGGCACAAAGTCAATTATTGTACCTAGAGGATATATCTATGTGTAGGCACACAAACACACACACACATATATATATATATATATATATATGTATGTACACACACACAAACAACTCAATAAATCCCAATACATAACTGGTATTGTATCAAGCCACAGAAGGGGTGAGTGAAAGGAAAACCGATTCCCTTGCCTTCCTCCAGCAGAATCTAAGAAGGGACAAAACTAAAGAATGCAAGACATTCCAATTCCAGTTCAGTGACCAATCCATCATTGAACCTTGGCACCACTATTTACTCACCCCCACACACACCCATGCACTCAATAATGGTCTTTGGAAGATCGTACTGTTTAAATGCTAGCAAGCAGGAAAAAAAAATCTTTGTAGTTGTTTTGGGGGGGTGAGGTGGAGATTTGAGAAGTGGGGTGGACAAATAAAGAAAAGGTATGGAGGCTGTTTTGTTTTTATTGGTGTCTAATGTGCAACAACATTAACAATGAAACAATCCATCCAAGCTCGCTGATCACAGTAGCCCATGTTTATTTCATACATGCACACACACACACACACACACATACACACACACACACACAGCAGCAGCAGCAGTGGTCAAAGTCAGTCATCCTAAAGAGGTAGTATGTTTAACTTCATAAAAAATTCAGTTCTAGCATCCTCTTTTCAAGTGACAGTAATACATACATACAATTATTTATATATATATATATATATATGTATGTATGTATATATATATATATACATACACACAGGTACACATGTATGTATGTGTTGAACAAACTGCTAAGATCCCAGAGGAAGCAGGTTTGACCACAATGGAGATATTGAATTTGTGTTTTGTTTTTTTGTTTTTTTAATTTTCTTTACAGTAATATAAAAAGAATAAACCAGTAAGGTTTGATGTGGCTGGCCAAAAATATCAAATGATGATGATGGTGTTGAAGATGATGATGATGTTGATGGTGATGATGACAACGACAATGTTAGATGAGCTGGTGTGTTTGTAAGTTAGACAAGAGTAACAGTTGTCAATGAGGATTAGACACAGAGCGATTGAGGCAAACAATGCGCATCAGAAACAAGATGGAGATGAAGCTGAACAAAACTGATCCCAGATAAATTTGAGGGGAACCAAAAAAAAAAAAGTGGGGTCAACAGAGATGATAAGACAGAAATGGATTGAAAATGACATTAAATGTTGACAAAATGTCGGCTACAAATTATACATACATACACATATGTATATATACAAATATATATTACACACACACACCACACATGCATATATGTGTAAATTAGATGGAGTTTTAGGAGATGTTTAGAAAAGGCTAAGCTGGAAATGACATGAGTTGTTAATGAGGGTGAAGTGAGCAGGTGAGTTGCCAGCAATAATGAGATAGAATTTAGCAAGTTGCCAATAAAGTTTACAAGAGATGAAGTGATGGCTAGCAGGAGGGAGGTTCTCATTTCACTCGTTTCTGCTGTCGACTGCGATAAATGTCATGAAGTGGGGGTTCCAACATCTCAGAATTTTCTTCATCGCTTTCTTCCCCAACCTCTGTGGTTATTTCTGCTTTGCGTTTCCTCACACCTGTAGCAATCTCTATTGATATTAAGGTTCCAGGGTCAATCTTGGAAGATTCCATTCCATTTTCTATAACAACAGGTTCTGCAAAGATAAACATAAAAAATTTTTTTAATATAAAAATAAAAAGGCAAAGGAAGCAAAGTAGCCAAAACCAGAGGCACATGAAAAGCTCCTTTCAAGTGTTGGGCCTCATGGAGGCAATGACAAATGACCGAGACCTTTGGCATTATGTCAGGCTTGAGAAGAAGACCCACCAAGTCCAGTAAAACCGCAGTCATGGCAGACACTGGCATCATGCAGATGGCACCTGTGCCAGTGGTACATAAAAGCACCCATTACATTCTCAGAGTGGTTGGCACTAGGGAAGGCATCCAGCTGTGGAAACATGCCAAGTCAGACTGGAGTCTGGTGCAGCCTCCCAGCTGGCCAACCTGGTCAAACTGGATTTGTATAAAGGACACACACACAGACAGACATTTTGCCGTTTATATATAGAGGGATTGAAGAGGGGCACAGGAGGATGAAGAAAACACTGACCGATGGAACTAAATGTCAAAGGTGATAAATTCCACCGATTGACCACTGATTTATTGAGTGGACTGTAGCCATGCTGTGGCATTATCATCATATTTGCCTTCTCAGGCTTACTTATAAAAACGAAATATTTTAAACCACTCAACCAAGAATTTGGATGGGAGCTGAATCTTGCTAATTAATAATTAATGAAATACAATAATTACAGTCTAACAATGCAACAGAATAAAATGTAGAAATAATTTAATAAGAAACAAATAAAGCAAAAAAGATAAAGAAATATAAAAATGAAGAATTATAATGGAACTTACCGTCAGGTAAAGTGACATTTGTGATGTGTTTGATAAACTGATCTATCATAACAAAGGGACCCTGAAATATAGAAACATTTATAGATTTATATATGAAATATATATATATACTGTGTTTTAATATTTTGCTTAGGTGCTGTGATATTGATAACCTGGTGTAGAACTCAATATACAAAGTGATAGTCAAGTGCAGTTTGGTAATAAGAAAAGAGATGACAAAGGAATAAACAATCCTTTTATGAACTTCATTAGCTTACAGTTGTTTCTGCTATGAGATGTGGTGGACTCATAGCTGAGTGCCTGAGTTACACCTTACAGTTTCAGACATAAGCAAGTGAAGTTCATAAAATGATTGTTCATTCCTTTGCCGTACCTTTACTCATATGCACTGAAAATTTCCTGGTTTTAAAGGTATCATGAAAGGCCTCTGGAGACCCAACGTTCTGAGTTCTTTTGCAGGGCTGAGAAAAACTGGACCGTTGCAATAAGTGTACAAATCTGAGAGGGGAATATGTTGAATAAAATCATAATTAACTGATCCTCCTGTACTTTCTTTTACCCAAAGCCAGGAAGTTTTCAACACCCCCTCATATATATATATATATATATATATATATATATATTATATACACATATATACATACTGAAATAGAGTTATAAGAATTGACATGTGAGAGAGACAGAAAGACATAAAACATGAATGTGAAGGAGGAGAGATACAGTTTGTAGACAGAGACCCCTTAGGTTAAGAAGTTCACTTTGTAATATAACAGAATCGGGGTTTAATTCCAGATTACATATCCTCTACTATCATTTTGGCTCAACCCAAATCATTTAAGTGAATTGGTCAACAATAACTGAACGCATGTCTACAGCAGGTCCTACACGGCTTGGGAAGCAGGAGGGACCACTTGTCTTTAATTTATTTTATCAAACTCAGAAGGATGAAAAAAGTAAGGTTTCCTTTTGTCGGATGTGGACTTATAATGTAAAGAGGCCAAGTCGGATATTACAAGGAACTTTGTCTTTTGCTTTTTCTGATTCTGTCAATCCACTGGTTTCAAATTTTGGCACAAGGCCAGCAAGTCAGGGGAGGAGGCTAGTTGATTACATACATACATATATATATATATATATATATATATATATATGCATGCAAGTATGTATGCATACATATATACGTATATTACATACAATACCTCATTAATTATATAACAGCACTGCTTGACACAGTCTATCTTTGGTATGGTAAAAACAAAACATTGCACATACCAAACTACCTAAAGTACACGAAATGGTAAAGTGTAATGAAAGCATTCATTAAAATAATAGTAAATAATTTCTTCATTTGCTATAAGGGGATAATGACAGCTGCAGCAGCAGCATCACTGCCGTCATCGTCGTCATCAGAGTAATCTTATGTTGGCCTTCATTGACAATAATCTTAGTTGTTTTCTATTGCAAGTGGAGTAAAAGTTGACGACTATTGAGGTTAGAGACTCGGTGAATATATATCGTTAAGAACGTCACAAGAACAAATAAGATCAGCAACTTACATGGAAACAATTTGGTGGCGGTAACAAGGTAAGGAGGTGTGCAGCCGCTGGTGGGGGAGGGAAAACTCCACCTGGCATGGGATGAGCACCTGAAGCTGAAGAACAAAGAGAACAGTTCAAAAGTCAACAGAAAGCAGCAGGATTCTTATTGTTGCTTTTTGGTTTGATATATATTTTTTTCTTAATTTTTTTTGACAGACATCTGCCAACAACCATCTGACACAGTTAAGCAAAATAGTATGGAGGTTCGTTACAGTGATTTATAAGTTCACTGGAGTAATTAGATGCTGTTCCTACAGCCAAAAATTAAACCACAGTTTAACCCTTTAACATTTTTATGCTTATTCATTCATATTATTGCCAGAGCGGCTAACTTTGCCAGAGCAGCTAACTTGCCAGAGCAGCTAACTGGGTTCCGTGCCGGTGGCATGTAGGAGGCACCATTCGTGCGGGATTGTTACCAGCATCACCTTACTGGCAACTGTGCCATTGGCATGTACAAAAAAAAAAATTCAACGTTGCCAGTACCGCCTGACTGGTCCCTGTGCCGGTGGCACGTAAAAGCACCCACTACACTCTCGGAGTGGTTGGCATTAGGAAGGGCATCCAGCTGTAGCAACTCTGCCAGATCAAGACTGGAGCCTGGTGCAGCCATCTGGTTCGCCAGCCCTCAGTCAAACCGTCCAACCCATGCTAGCATGGAAAGCGGACGTTAAACGATGATGATGATGATGATGATATTGAATTGATCAAGCATTATTTCAAAGCTTCAAGATTTTGATGATGTGATTGCTTAATTTTAGAATATCATTGCAGGGTAAGTGTAATTTTAGAATATCATTGCTGGCCAGTTTGAGCATAAAACAAGCAGAGAATATTTTGGCCAGATATGGCCAGTTTAAATGCTAAAGGGTTAATAGAAGTGGAACCTATTGTTGCTGTTGTACGGCCAAGAAGCCTAAACTAAATTAGGTCCACGGCTCAAAGTTAGGTCATAATTTGAACTCAAGACCAACAATGTGTTCAGTAGTCTATCATTTCACTCACACCCTTTCTCAGTGCCTCGGTGATATATCTCTTCAATTTGAGTTCACTTGGTAATACAAAAACAATAATAAAAATAAATGAAGGAGCTTAACCAATTTTTCACATCACATAAATAAGAACACATTTGATAATATAGTCTTAGATACACTTATGTGTGAAAACAAAAAAGAAAAATTTCAAGTTCTGGAATAGATCCTTATATATACTCAAATGAGAACTGACCTGGGGTTGAGCAGCAACAACCAAGAGACAATCATTAAAACAAAACAATTTTGTGGATTTCAATGAAGACTCATGCAAAGAAAAGGGGGAAAAAAAGGGCAATTTTCAAAGAAGGAATTTCAATTTCCCTAATCAACTTACGAGGTAAAAGTCGAGGTTTATAAGGCAGCATTTGTTCAAGGTCAGGTTTGGGGTATTCTGGTCTCTTTCTGTTATCTTCTTCATCATTCCAGTTCCGAGGAATACATTCACCAGTTGAAGGGACTTGAGCTACGTGCATTGAAGAAAAGTTCTACAAAACAAAGAGGTATATACATAATAATGATGATGATGACGATGATGATGATGATATACCTATTTCTTTACTACCCACAAGGGGCTAAACACAGAGAGGACAAACAAGGACAGACAAACGGATTAAGCCAATTACATCAACCCCAGTGTGTAACTGGTACTTATTTAATCGACCCCCGAAAGGATAAAAGGCAAAATCAACCTCGGCGGAATTTGAACTCAGAACGTAGCAGCAGACGAAATACTGATAAGCATTTCGCCCGGCGTGCTAACGTTTCTGCCAGCTCACTGCCTTTTGATGATGATGATATATATCATCATCATCATCATCATTTAACATCCGTTTTCCATGCTGGCATGGGTTGGACAGCTTGACAGGAACTAGCGAGGCCTGGGGTTGCACCAGGTTCCACAGTCTGTTTTGACTTGGTTTCTATGGCTGGATGCCCTTCCTAATGCCAACAACTTTACAGAGTGCACCAGGGACTTTTTATGTAACACCATCACAAGCACTTTTTATGTAGTACCTTGGTTTTAGACAGACACACACACACAATAGCAAAAAATGCCTGAAAAGAAGAGAAAAGGGCTGACACAGAAATTTCTCTCCATATTTAAATATAAAAATTAATTACAAAATCAATTATTGATGTGTAAATGCTTGATGAATGGAAGAAAGGAAGATGTTAGCATATAATTAATAATATACAATTAATTAACAGAGGCATCAAGGTTTCTAATTCTTCAAAAGAAATGAGGGTTTATGTCTACAAAATGAACTTAATTCCAGGATCTCTATGGCGTATACTCCATAAACTATGGAGTATATTCTACACAACTTCCTTCATTTTTAATGCTATACGAGCACATTTGAGGTAAGCTGGTGGATCAGAAATAATCCGTCTACATATAAGAAAGTGAGCAGAAACTAGGGTGAGGAGGAGGAGGCGGTGCCAGTGATGGTGGTTGTGGTGGTGGTGAGGGTGCTGATGGTGATATTGGTTAGTGTGGTTTTCATTAAGTGGTGGTGTTGGTGGTGATGTGATGATAATGAAGATGATGATGATGAGCGACAAAAGTTTAAAAACTGACACTTACTCTGTAACCCAAAGCCTTCAACTCCATCTGTGAACAAGGGTAGAGATCCATGTATTTGTAGCGATCAATCAACAGGGCCGTTTCTTTCCCTTCAAATTCTTGGAGCTGAAATCATAACCACATTAACACAGCGTCAACAGGGTTCCTATTGAAACATTTCCAAAGCTCACACACACACATACACACACTTAACGAGTCTCTTCTACAACAGGTATTCTGCTGTGAAACATCAATTCAATTGGATGGTTTGATCAAAATAATATTCATAGAAGAAAGAAGGTTCACAAGAATCTCAAACACAAGAATTTTTGATGACACAAAGAAGTTTACAACTTGACACTGATAAATACCTGATTTGTAGCTGCGGCTCTTCTCTTTTCTACTTTTAAAATACTTGATAAATCTCCAACTTCAGACTCAAAAGAAAGAAATCGACTCCAGATTTCACTGTTGATAAAAGAAAAATAATAATAAAAATATTTAAATAAATGCTTGAAATACATTACATTACCCCCAGGGGCAGAGAGTTGAGTTAAAGAATATCAGACCAAATATCTTATGGTTTTTAGTTTCAGTTGTGAGTTTCAAATGCAACAAGAAGAAATTTGTCTTCTTTTATTCCAAAGTTCAAAAAAAAATTTTTTTTAATAAAAAAACATACATGAAACATGGTCACCACACACAAGTGGATTGTCAAAGACAATAGTAACTCTGAATAAGAACTGACAGAGAGTAGGAGGAGCTGTTTAACCCAGCTGCAATGATAATGCTATAATATACACTAAGTCCACATGGTAAAACAGCAACAAAGTTGGCCATTGATCTGTACTGTGAACTGTGATGAGTGGTAAGACCTAGCCAACCCATGTCTGCATAGAAAAATAAACATAAAATGATGAAGATTTCTATGATGATGATGATGATGGGGAGGTGGGGGCTTAGGGAATAAATTACTGAGAGAAATTACTCAGGGATGGTATATGCATGAAACACAATAGTCAAGTTAATTGTTTACTACCATAATGAGTTCTCACAGCACTGCATTCAAATTTTGGCACAAGGCCAGCAATTTCGGAGAGAGTTTTAAGTTGATTACCTCAACCGTAGTGTTCATCTGGTACTTATCAACCCCAAAAGGAGGCAAGACAGAGTCAACCTCAGCAGAATCTGAACTCAGAACATCAAGACGGACAAAATGCTGCTAGACATTTTGCCCAGTGTGCTAACGATTCTGCCATCTCACCAAAACTAATTATGGTAACTTAAATTATTAATATAATATTAGAATCAAATAACAACACTTCCCTGTGTAACAATTGACATTCCAGTTAGCCATGCTGAGAAAGACAAGAACATAATTCAACCAAAACCAATCACCTTCATCATTATCATCATCATCATCGCTTTACATCTGCTTTCCATGCTAGCATGGGTTGGACGATTTTGACTGAGGTCTGGCGAACCAGATGGCTGCACCAAGCTCCAGTCTTGATCTGGCAGAGTTTCTACAGCTGGATGCCCTATGTTCACTAAAACTGTAAACTTCAACATATTTGGTTCTATATCACACATTCCTGGTTTCAAATCTTACCAAGATTGATTCTTCATTCTACAATCTACCTCTCATTCTTCCTAAATTATCATTTTTCACTTGACGAGACACAACACACCTGTTCACACTGGTAAACACACACACACACACAGAGGGTTTTTTTGGTTGCTATGTCACATGACAAACAAGCACAACAGACAGCCATGCAAACTGTGTTAGAATCGACTTGCCTGACTTATGTCAGCACAGAAAAGGAAAACAAATAAGTGATAATAGTGTGTGTGTGTACATGCACACACATGTATGCATGGTGTGTGTATAGAGGGAGAGAGAAGGTCAGAAAGTATTACCTAGATCTTTCTGGAGGGATCTGACCGGAAGACAAAACTCTTTCGTACAGCACTCGAGTATTGTTATCCTCTGTGAATAAAAAATAATAATAAAAGAAATAGAAATTACAAAAAACTCTGGAAACGAGGCATACATTAAACACACACATACATATATATCCCCATATACATATGTATATATGTACACATACACACACAGATACATACATATATATATATATATATTAATTTACGAAGGTGTCATTAATTCTATTATTATCCAATATAACTATTTTTAAAATGATAATAACAGAATCAATGACACAGGTGATAGCAGGCCAAAAAATAGCATTAAATAGCCGAGGGATTAAAATTAATCAAAGGACATACTAAGTATGTCTACCTGCTTGAAATAACAGTCAAAACCCTTATTAAATCGCCAAAAAATGGTAAAATAAAACCTTAGCTTCTTAGCTAAGGTTTTTTACCAGTGCAGAAACCAGTCCACGTGAGTCCAAATACTTAAATGTATGTTAGTAGATTTTCTTAACCTGATTTTGCCTTCGTTTGATTTCTGTAGTTTTCACCAGTGTATTTTTGGCGATTTAATAAGGGTTTTGACTGTTGTTTCAAGCAGGTAGACATACTTAGTATGTCCTTTGATTAATTATATATATATATATATATATATATATATATATATATTAGAAAAGAAATTCCAGATATAAAGAACAAAACCTGGAACTGAAGGGTTTCAAAATTAATTTAGCAAAGACTAAAAGAGGGAAGAAGACAGGATATCCTGCAAGAAAATGGCCTTGCTTGACACGTAGAAAAAGAGTAGGTAGAAATTCTGTATGATTATCAGATCAATGAAAAATTACAAATATTAAACTAAAAATTATAATTGATCAGATTGATCATGGATCAGATTTTCAGATGGAATGCAGCAGCAGAAATTTATTTATGTTTACTATTCAGAGCCACAACCTCCTCTGGTAATCCGTTGTACTTCCACTATATGTGTTTGTATGTGGGTGTGTATAACATATTTGCTTGCATTTATTTTTTATTTTTAAATGTATAAAAAAAAATTGCCCTGCATCTAACGTGGCCATATTACAGATGTTGTAGGATAGGGAACTGTATAAACATAACTCCACTAGATACAATAACTATTACTGATAATAGAATATTGAAAACCAGCCAAGATATCACAGCCTGTCAGCACAAACTTATGAAAAATTGCTTATAGTATTTTGGCAGTTATGTGGAAAGGTCACATCACCCCATCTATACCTCCTTCCCTGGGCATACATAACCCACACATGCGTCTTTTATTATTTAATGACTGTGTTACCTTCAAGAAATATTTTTCTAATTATCTAAATGAAATTTCTCCTAAAAAGGTGAAAGAATTGTTAAATTTTCCTCTGCTTATCAGCCATTTCACAATGAGGGAATGGCAACAGAACCATGGCAGTGGTGCACCTTTCTGGCAGCTGATTGCTGCATCACAAAGCATCACAGCCAGAAATACGAGTTTTACATCTTGTATAGAAATTCTCATGACCAAAATATAAACAACTATTCAGCTGAACTGAAAGAAGATTCTGTTGAAATACGGTACTTGTATAATGTAGTTTATTAAAGACAAACTTATGGTTTCATGCATCATTCCAGTATATCATCATCATCATTTCCATAATAGTATGGGTTGGACGATTTAACTGAGGTCTGGCAAACCAGACTCCAATCTGATCTGGCAGAGTTTCTAAAGCTGGATACCCTTCCTAATGCCAACCACTCCGAGAGTATAGTGGGTGCTTTTATGTGCCACTGGCACGAAAGCCAGTTTGGTGGTACTGGCAATGGCCACACCCAAATGGTGCTTTTTATGTGCCACCTGCACAGGAGCCAATCCAGCGGCACTGGCAACGACCTTGTTTGAATGTTTCATGTGCCACCAGTGCAAGTGCTCACAGAAATCATACATTTTCTTCTACTGTGGCTTTGGTTAATTGCAAGCTGATTGGTTGGTATTGAGGGCACATTACCTAATCTAAGTGTAGTCTGAACCTAGTTACTAAAACTGTAAGGTTTCAATTCTAGACTTTGTTACACACTAAAACTATTTTAGAATATCTTTCAATAGCTGTAAAATGAAACATACCAAATTTTTTTTTCTCTACAAAATATACTTGTAAAATAGGGTTCCCCTCTAATGCTGCTATGTGTTTTATGTCAGCAAATACAGTATGTGAGTGTGTGTGTGTGTGTACAATGTAAGAGATATTATTGAAATACAATGAGAGACAATAAAAATGTGAATTGCAATGTGCTACAATGAAAGTATTTACCGTTTAAATGTGACATAAAATCAACATAGCCAAGAACATAATCTGGGATTTCTCCATATTTCTTCAAGCCTAGTTCAAATATTCTCAGAGCCACAGTTTTTTCCTATAAATAAATATTATCTTACAAATTACACAGAACTGTAACAAACATGTTTCATAAAAGATTAAAAATTAAAACTGACAACAAACTAGGTAATATAACTTATGAATAGAATTCAGGAGACAGAGGCTGTACAGAAGCTTGTTGTACGTGTGAGAGCGGGGTATGTATGTGCATGTATTTGTGTCTATGTGTATGTGTTTGGGTTTGTTCTTGTGAGTGAGTGTGTGTGTGTGTGTGCATGTATTCATGTGCATATGTGTCATAAGGAATGGCTGATAAATCGATGACTCAAACAAAAATACCATTATTCTAGATACACTGCAATGAATTAAATCCATTATAGCTGGATAAAAGTCAAATATTTTTATTGAGGCTTTTCATAATCTAACAGTGAAGGTGTACAACCTGGTTGGTTCAATGCCTAGGCAAGGCAGTGCATGTGTTCGTTTTACATTGCTCCAGTCTGGTGAACTTTAATGAGTACCAGCTGAGCGTTGGTGTAGTCCTCCCTCCACCACCAGCTGTCATACTCTGGGTGCTCCTCTCAGTCAACAGTGAAAGGATTGGGAGTAGGGTCTCTATCTGCGCCCAGATACATTAGCTCCAACAATTTATGAGAGTATGGTAATGCTATTAAACTGTCCTCAATTGTCAGAGAAAGCTATGGAAGTAATTAATAAATATATTCCAGAATGTATATAAATGTAGAATTGAAATTTAGTTGAAACTGCATTTGATTTCTATTATTTTATGGTGGCCATGCTGGGGCACCTCTTCATATTGTCTTGAAGTCTTGGCTGAAGGAATTCTTCAATAATAATATTTTGCAATTTCAAGACATTAACCGCATCATAAATAGTTTTGCAATTGTTACTTTACAATTAGATGATCCCCAGATTATTTTTCAGTGACTCATCATCATCATCATCATCGTTTAACGTCCGTTTTCCATGCTAGCATGGGTTGGACGATTTTGACTGAGGGCTGGCAAACCAGATGGCTGCACCAGGCTCCAATCTTAAACTCTGCCAAATCAAGATTGGAGCCTGGTGCAGCCATCTGGTTTGCCAGTCCTCAGTCAAATCGTCTAACCCATGCTAGCATGGAAAACGGATGTTAAATGATGATGATGATTCAAACACACACACACACATTTTTTCCTTTCAAGATTCTGAGTTCAAACTTGGCTAGTAAATTAAGTATAGGAAGCAGTAGAAAATCTGGAGATACTCAGTGAAACAGAGTCTAAAACACAGGAACAGATGGAGGTCCTAGTCTATTGTTGTTTAAAAATGATTTTTAAAATATTCTGAACTGATGGAATATCAGAAAACCACTGACCTTACTACAATAATATTCCGTTAGTGCAGCCGATACATAGACATGGAAGCGAGTCCGAGTGTCATCACGAGCCATTTTAAAGACAAGGCGAGCAGCTTTAATTCCTTCTGCTCTTCGAGCAAACTTCATGTATTGAATGTAGGCCTGTTTAATACAACACAAAAATCAAGAGAGAAAAATAAAAGTTTCTGTTTTCTCGTAATTACGAAGAACACTAATTTCAACAAAAGGTCACAATAAAATTAGACATGTAACAAAGGTATGTGAAAAAAAAAAAAACAATAAAAAAATCAACATCAAAATGAAAGGGATGTGGGAATGACAATGAAAATAATTTTCTCCTTCTTCAGATATACATTATATACAATTGACAGATATTTGTCCTTATCTTGTTTGTTGTTAACACGTTTCAGCTAATATACCCTCCAGCCTTCATCAGGTGTCTTGGGGAAATTTCAAACCTGGGTTCTCATTCCTAAGGTATTTTTCAATGTTGCTGTTGTTGTTATTGTTGTTGACATCATCATCGCCGCCGCCACTGCCACCACCACCGTCATCATTCAGGTCACTGCCTGGAATCAAACTCGGGATCTTGGAGTTAATAGCCCGCACTCTTAACCACTACACCATATGCCCCAGGGTCGAAATTTTCCCCAAGACACCTGATGAAGGCTGGAGGATATATCAGCCAAAACATTGTGTTAACAACAAACAAGATGAGGACAAATATCCGTCAAATGTAAATAATGTAAATAATTCCTCATCTCTTAAATATAGAACTGTATTATTTCAGATATGTTTGAAACAGTTGAATGTTTGTACCAGACTGCAAAGTCTTCCATGTTGAGTTCAATTCCACAGCAAGTATTTCATTCTTAATATTTAAACAAGTAACAAGCTGCCAGGAAGAAAATTTGCCTCTCTTTCATTCAATACCTATTTCTTGAACTCACAACGTAACGACAAACAAAATACCGCTATGCATTTCACCCGGCGTGCTATCGTTTCTGCCAGCTCACCGCCTTCATTCTTTCATTCAATGCCATGAAATTTGAGTGCAATTGTGAACTTTCATCACAGTGGGGAGGGGTACATCGCCATATTTTAAAATTTTCCCATGCACAATATGAAAAGACAAACAATATAAAACAGTAAACAATAATATAAACAAAAGGAATCCTACCAGTGTTGGATCAATTTCTTGAATAGCCAGTAGACGTTTGTATATTGAATGGACCTTGTCATTTTTCATACGACTCTGAAAGGAAAAACATTTATTATGAAAGAAATTATTGATGAATGTTATTTAAAAAGTTAAAATATTTGATAAAGAATTATTGCTGTTTAACTCCAGGTCAATACTGATGGAGCAAACCTATGACTGAAGGTATTCTAGCCATGACCATCCTGTCATTATTGTCATTATCAAGTGGCTAGCAGAAAAGCGTCTGGAGGAGAGTCTTTCTAGCAGTGTAATGGTGTAAGATTTAAATTTGGCAGATGTGTATCATTAAAACAGAGACAGATGGTATTAAAAGAGTTAAAGCAAGCAATTTAGATGAATACCTCTTCAAAATCTGCATATGCAAAATACAGCAACATATTTGTCTTCAAGAGTGTTGTGATTGCTCGTTCATAGATGGCAGCAGCTTCATCAGCAAAGATTTTCCCAGCATTTTGGTCCTTGAATTTAAAATCACAAAAAATAAAGAACATTTTATAATTATTATTATCATTGTTATTTTTTTTTGTATATCAGGGTAATTTTGGGTTGGGTGCAGTATACCCAAATCATCTGAAGTGGTTGTCCCACCATCATGTTTGGAACCCATTTTGTTGTTGTTATCATTGTTCTATTTGGTCATTGTTATTTACAGCTATTCATAATGCCTTTATTGTTGGGATGGATCTGAGAACAGCATGTCATCAAAGTGACACTGGGTACAAATATACAAAGCCCAATATACCCATCAGGACTACCTGTCTGATAAGGGTACACCAGGCACATACATCGCAGTCATATGTGCATAACATGGTGATCTCGTATCAAGATAAACAGTACATGACCTTACAGGTGGAGCCCAATTAGAATTTCTTCAAGTTGAGTAGCTCATCTCACTCAAATGATCCCTGAATAAGGGTTGTTGAGGGATGATGAACGAAGTGCCCATGATTCCAGAGGTGAATTATTCAAATCTCAAAGAATTCCTCTCAACATATGGCTATGATACTCCCCCACTAGTCCTGCTCATGATCAGAGAGGTATATATTGTCAGCCATTAACCCTTTCATTACTGAATTTATTTTGAGATTCTCTATGTTTCTTTCAATTATTTTAAATCATCATCATCATCATCATCATTTAGCGTCCGCTTTCCATGCTAGCATGTGTTGGACGGTTCAACTGGGGTCTGTGAAGCCAGAAGGCTGCATCAGGCCCAGTCTGATCTGGCAGTGTTTCTACGGCTGGATGCCCTTCTTAACGCCAACCACTCCGTGAGTGTAGTGGGTGCTTTTAACGTGCCACCCGCACAGGTGCCAGACGGAGCTGGCAAACGGCCACGGACGGATGGTGCTTTTTACGTGCCACCGGCACGAGGCCAGTCGGGGCGGCGCTAACAAAGAATTTAGCAAAATAACTTAGTTATCGTTAAGTTAGTGTTAGGAACATTAATTGTGACTGAGGTTTGGTGGAAGATTTTAATTCAAAACCTATGAAAACAAGACATTTATACTACAGAACCAGAGCCGGTTTCAGCCGGGTTGGTAACGAAAGGGTTAAAGGACATGCTTAACTGGTTAAGCAAATCTGTGGTATGTAGCAGGATATTTGTTGTAGCCCATGTTTTACATCAAGACAAAACATGTACATGATAACACTTCCAGTCAGTTAAGAGCAGAAGCCATGAGAGCCACTGCTTGGTACTGCATCAATTATTGTTGTCGTTATATTATCAATATTGTGGTTATATTCAGAGAGGAACTAGTACAAGACACAAATACAGTTTGCTGAAACAGTGAAGTATTTCACCGTTTCCTCCAGTTACTTCCGTGAATGCTCCTACCATTTCTATAATGATAGCAGCTACTTACAAGCCCTCACAGTTTTTCTCATTGTGGTGAAGAGAGAAAATTGATAACACTGGCTGGGAGAGACAGGAAGTTGCACTGTTACATGCAGGAAGGGCTAATGAAAGGGTCTTTGTCAGGAGGGCTGATGAAAGGTTCTTTGTTAGGAGGGCTAATGAAAGGGTCTTTCTTAGGAGGAACTAGAAAGGAAGAGAAAGAGAGGAAGAAGACGGGCTCTTCTTTATTAATCCATTATCCTCCACCACACATCACATTCACAACCCAGTGCAGTCACCTCTCATGAATTCCACATCAGATTTCTCTTATATTCGATTATTGTGCTCTGTCATTCATATACATTATTATTATGGATCCAATAGAATACATGGAAGATGGTAGTCTGGATTAAGGCATGCCTGGATCAAATCCAGTTGGTGGCTTCTCCCTTATCTGTCGCTGGGTTACCTTTCTTCACATTTATTTATCTTGATAAAAAGAAAAATTTAAAGAAAAAATTGGCACTCCATTGATTACAACATGAAATTAACATGAAAGTGGCTGAGTACACCACAGACATGCATACTCTTCTTGTAGTTTTCAGGGAGATTTGGCATTACACACGATGTGACAAGGCTGGCCCTCTGAAATATAGTTACTACTCATTTGTCACCAGCTGAGTGGACTGGAGCAACAGAAAATAAAGTATCTTGCTGAAGGACACAATATGGACCCTGGGCCATATCCCTGCTCACTGCTATCTGGGTAGGAATAGCTATCCAAAGTGCAAAGCCCTGTGAGTCAGAGTGGTTGTTCCAGTGCATCTCCCTCACCTTTGTCCAGGGCAGCAACTTTCCCATTCAGTCTGCTGGGACTATGAGGCAGTCTGACTTACAGGAAATTGAGAAAAAGTAAGAATTTCAGAGCTTCCTACGCAAATGATAAACTAATATATATCCAAGCATGATCGTTACCAACGTCGCCTTACTGGCACTTGTGCCGGTGGCATGTGTAAAAAGATTCGATTGAGGTCATTGCCAGTAGCGCCTGACTGGCCCCGTGCTGGTGGCACGTAAAAAGCACCCACTACACTCTCGGAGTGGTTGGTGTTAGGAAGGGCATCCAGATGTAGAAACTCTGCCAGATCAAGATTGGAGCCTGGTGCAGCCGTCTGGTTTGCCAGCCCTCAGTCAAAATCGTCCAACCCATGCCAGCATGGAAAGCGGACGTTAAACGATGATAATGATGATGATGTATTGAAACCATGCCGCAAGTTTTACTTACTATGTGCTCTTACTGGAATTCATTTGTCATAAGAAATATTTCTCTGCAGACTGAAGGAATTTCAGTTAAAAATTTCTCTCATGTATGGATACATTAGTAAAAATCTATGACAGCAGAAGGATATATTAATAATAATCTCTGTTAACAGCAGAGAGCTACATTAGTAAAAATCTATGACAGCAGAAGGATATATTAATAATAATCTCTGTTAACAGCAGAAGGATATATTAATAATAATCTCTGTTAACAGCAGAGAGCTACATTAGTAATAATCTATGACAGCAGAAGGATATATTAATAATAATCTCTGTTAACAGCAGAGAGCTACATTAGTAATAATCTATGACAGCAGAAGGATATATTAATAATAATCTCTGTTAACAGCAGAAGGATATATTAATAATAATCTCTGTTAACAGCAGAGAGCTACATTAGTAATAATCTATGACAGCAGAAGGATATATTAATAATAATCTCTGTTAACAGCAGAAGGATATATTAATAATAATCTCTGTTAACAGCAGAGAGCTACATTAGTAATAATCTATGACAGCAGAAGGATATATTAATAATAATCTCTGTTAACAGCAGAAGGATATATTAATAATAATCTCTGTTAACAGCAGAGAGCTACATTAGTAATAATCTATGACAGCAGAAGGATATATTAATAATAATCTCTGTTAACAGCAGAAGGATATATTAATAATAATCTCTGTTAACAGCAGAGAGCTACATTAGTAATAATCTATGACAGCAGAAGGATATATTAATAATAATCTCTGTTAACAGCAGAGAGCTACATTAGTAATAATCTATGACAGCAGAAGGATATATTAATAATAATCTCTGTTAACAGCAGAGAGCTACATTAGTAATAATCTATGTTAGCATTGGAATAAAGTGACAGTGTAAATATGGAGACTAAATGAGAGATTAAAATGTCAATGACTGGCATTGACACCTCAATCTAATTAAGGTCTTTTTATATTAATTAAATAACCAATTAAAAACTTACCCCCTTTTCTGTGAGGAGCTTACTGCTTTGTTCCAGAAAAGATGCAGCTTCATACCAAATGTCTGGGTGATGGCCAAGGCATAAAAGACATTGCTCGTAGGCAAACATTACTGGAGGAACAAAGAAAGAAGAGAGGAATATAGGTGCATAAAAGAAAACAGGTATATAGGAATATAGGTATACAGGCACAAAGGACAATGCTCAGAGGCAAACACGAGTGATGGAACAGTGAGAGAGAAAGAGAAAGGGAAAAAACACTGTAAGAACATATAGAAATAGAGGTATATAGGAATTGGCACTCGAGCCCTGTGCTAGTAGTGTGCTAAGAGCACCATCCAAGCGTGATCATTGCCAGAGCGGCTATCTGGCCTCCATGCCGGTGGCACGTAAAAGGGCACCATTCGAGCGTGATTGTTTACCAGCATCGCCTTACTGGCACCCATGCCGGTGGCATGTGTAAAAGATTCGAGCAAGGTCTTTGCCAGTACCGCCTGACTGGCCCCGTGCCGGTGGCACATAAAAGCACCCACTACACTCTCAGAATGGTTGGCATTAGGAAGGGTGTCCAGCTGTAGAAACTCTGCCAGATCAAGACTGAAGCCTGGTGCAACCATCTGGTTCGCCAGCCCTCAGTCAAACCGTCTAACTCATGCTAGCATGGAAAGCAAATGTTAAATGATGATGATGATGAGGGTGGAGGGGTGTCCATGAGTTTTACAAATTTTCCTGCATTGGTGAGACCAATGTAGAAATGTTCAGTTTTAACAACTGTAGGTCATCATACCTAGTTCTGGGAAGGAAACACTGGTGTAGAGTTCGGGATGTGAGACACAACTGGTATTATTAAGTCCCAGATCAGTAATGTGAAAGAAGCACAGAGAGACAGGGACAAACAGACAGAAAGAGATAGGATTGTTGTTCTCATTGAGCAAATCTATGATGAGAAAATCAAGGGTCTGAAAGAGGGACAGTAAATATGGGAAGTGATATGATGTGAGTGGAAGGAACCAGGGGCAGGATAAAACAGTTCAGTTTTTTGATCGACATTCTATTAACTCAACCAATTAAAAACAGCTTTTGGATACAAAAAAATACATTCATAAATTTAAAGAAAACAATATTTTTAAAAATTGAAGAAAAAAACTTCTTGTTTATTTTGTTACTAAGTTATAATTTTTTAAAACCATTTTTAACAGTGAAACTTGATATAAATAATTGCAAGTAAATATTGAGCTGAAGAACTATCTTGGATAGGAAAAGTTGAAGGCTGCCTGGAGGACTTGAACCTACAGCTGTAAACATGATAGATAATGGTGTGAACAATTTTATAAAAGATTTACACCTAAAGTCCACCCAGGTTTGAGATTCAGTAAAATGGTTGGCAAGTGAGTAGAGACATAGGGCTCTACAGAGCCCTTTAATCTTGTTAAGTTTAAAGCAATCCCTCCAGAGGGAAGGAGGAAGGGAGGCAGTACAGGAGGAGGTAGAGGAGGAAGTAGAAGAGGAGGTGTGTTTCAGTTTGATCCCTAGTCATCAACAGGTATCTTATCCTAGATGTACACAATACCAGGCTGGATTTGAACTAAGAACCTAGTAGATAAGTCTGTGGACAAGGTGAATAAAAGCCTTACTACCATTAATGCACATTCTAAAGATGACTAGTTCCAACTCAGGGTGGTACTTTAAACAGAGCCAGGAATAAGACCAGTTCTGGCCTTCACAGATCAAATATATGGAAATGACACGTAATGATGTAAATATTAAAATTCTTTCAATTTTATCATAAAATGACTCAAAGCTGCCTACCGCGTCTTGTAATTAATGCATGATCCTCAGTCCGCAAAGGATTACTTTTCTCCCAAGCTATATAACGTTTCCAGAGTTCAACCTAAAATAGGGAAAAAAATATATCACAATAGAACAAAATGAAAAAAATTAACAAAAAAGATAGAAGAAAGATATTTATTCCTCTTTACTTCAGTGTGGACTTGGTGCTGGGTGAGGTCAATTGGGAGCAGATAGGGAAGCTGGTTAGCCGCTCTGTCAATAATCATACTCGTATGGTGCTCTTCGCACCCTGCTAGCACGGACGCTAGATTTTTGTTAGATACAGTATATTCAGGACTAGATTTTCTGATATTCTTTTTTAAGATAACAAGAAGGTGAACGGTTTGTGAAAGCCATATAAACTATACTCTTTTACTCTTTTACTTGTTTCAGTCATTTGACTGCGGCCATGCTGGAGCACCGCCTTTAATCAAGCAACTCAACCCC
This sequence comes from Octopus sinensis, assembly GCF_006345805.1. NCBI lineage: Eukaryota > Metazoa > Mollusca > Cephalopoda > Octopoda > Octopodidae > Octopus > Octopus sinensis. The sequence goes on from NC_043012.1 coordinate 34,079,141, forward strand.
GGGACTTATTCTTTTGTAAGCCCAGTACTTATTCTATCGGTCTCTTTTGCCGAACTGCTAAGTAACGGGGACATAAACACACCACCATCGCCTGTCAAGCAATGCTAGGGGAACAAACACACACACGCATACATATATACGACGGGCTTCTTTCAGTTTCTGTCTACCAAAATCCACTCACAAGGCTTTGGTCGGCCCGAGGCTATAGTAGAAGACACTTGCCCAAGGTGCCACGCAGTGGGACTGAACCCGGAACCATGTGGTTGGTAAACAAGCTACTTACCACACAGCCACTCCTGCACCTATGTATAAAGATCCTCAGTGGCTCAAAAATAGTCTTGCTTATACTATTTCCATTAAATTTCATAGGGTAATCCACATTTTCCTCTTCATATGAAACAAACCAGATGACTTTCTCAGCTATGATGGACTAAATTAGACAACTTGCCTGTTTTGCTTCTTCAGGGGTATTTTGTGGGGGTACCGAGGGGGAATTCCTGTTCAACCCTCTCGTAACTGCTTCATACTCTTTGGCAACTCGTCGCGCATTCATATAATCACGGCCTCTGTCCTCTGACATCTTTTTAGCAATTAAAGGATTTATATTCTGAAATTAAATGAAAAGAAATCAAGTTTAATTTTAAATAAATTTATAAGCAAAAAAGAGAAAAACTTCTAAGGATACAGCTGAACAGAATATTTTGTGTGATAACTGTTAATTTTCTTAAAAAAACTGTTTTCCAGTTACTCCACTACACTCTCGGAGTGGTTGGCGTTAGGAAGGGCATCCAGCTGTAGAAACTCTGCCAGATCAAGACTGGGGCCTGGTGCAGCCATCTAGTTTGCCAGCCCTCAGTCATTCGTCCAACCCATGCTAGCATGGAAAGCAGACATTAAACGATTAAACAATGATGCTCCATACAAGCGATGAAACCACAACTACTGACGTAAAGAGTTTGATTATTTACGATCCACCTCACCTCCATCCCACCGTTAATACATTAATACAATAGATAAGTATTTCATTGTCTGCTGTGTCAATGAGAGGAAAAAAACCCACTTGATTCCCACCGGCTAAGTCCTCCTCGACTGTAAACAGATTCCATGAACTTTTTTAAACATTATGTTTCATTAGTTTCAATTGTTATGGTCAAGAACTCTTGAAGAGCCTGACATGTCCAATGGGAAGTATCTTCTTTATTTTATCAAACTTTAAACTTACTGTTTCATATTGATTATAGTCTTTCCATAACAATTCAATATTGATCATTGGATTAACGACACCTCGTTGATAGACTTTCCTAACTGCTGTTATACGTTGGTTTTCGGCATACGACCCGACAGCTTCACTGAAATAAAAAAACAGACACACCTTTATCAGTACTAACTGGATTGAAGAATATTTCAAAGTACATAACTTGGTTACAACAGTGTGCCTGGCTGACTAATAGGCTGTATTTCTGATAAACAGTTAAGTTGTTAGTAATGTTATTGGTGACAACACACTAAAAAAGAAACTACAATTTTCACCAAACTTGTCCCTCACAAGAGGAACCACTCTATGTTGTTCCTAGTTATAATTTTAATTAACTTGTTTTTATTGAATTAACTGATTGGTTACAATGGTTGATAGTTCTGCTGCCTCAATAAAATTAATAGTAACAGTTTCAAATGTTGGCACATCACCAGTAATATTAGTGGGAAGAGTTTAATCAATTGTATTAACCCCAGTGCTCAACTGGTACTTATTTTATCGACCCCAAAAGGATGAAAGGTAAAGTTGAACTTAGCAGAATTTGAACACGTACTTGTTTCTAATTTAACACGGAGGCATTAGAGAATTACATCAACCCTAGGAGTGTACTCCTAGGGTACTGGAGTATATAATATTATACTGATATAAAAATATATGTAAGAAGCATTAACTTGGAAAAAGAAGTTTGATGAAAATTATGTAGTTTAAGAAGTTGGGTACTTACACAGATTTTAAGAAGTTTATATAATCAACCCAAATCTGGTATGACATAATATCCATTCCTACTTTATCTAAGGCAAAATCATAGGCTTGGGCCATCTTTTCTCTGAAATATACAAATATTAATTGACAATACATGATGACAAGTTAATACATTAATTTAATTACCATAAAAACCCATGTAATTTGCACACCTGTGTAATATACACAGGTGATTTTCAGGATAAAAATTATAAAAAAAGAAAGCTTCTACTTGTGTAAAATTCGCACCCAAAAGTTTTCAGAATTGCTGATATGGCCAGAGGGAAAAGGTTTTCAAATTAGTTGTATTTAGTATAATTTCACTTACTTATGATTAGATTTTATTAAATTTTCATTAAATAAAATAATTTCTGTTTAACAGGTACCACATTGAAAGCTATTAAATTACAAAGAGTTTGTGTTGTTTATAATAAACTTTATTTTACGTTTCTTGCCCACAAGAGATTATGTCCAATCTTTAGCATACTTCTGTATGTCTTCTCAAATCACAATCACAGGAAAAGTTGTTGATAATTCTGATCAACAGAAACAAAGCTGATAAATATGCATAAGTGTTGCAAAATAAGTTTAATTACCAATAAAGATCAGCTTGGATGACACTTTACTCAACCGACAGAGGAAGGTGACCGATCAAACTAATTACGTAAACAGAATTCTGATTGGTCGAAAGTGTCTTCTCGTCTCAAGCTCTGATTTTCTGCCTATTCTTGTCAGAACCTTTGATACAGGGTATTGAAATTTTAATCCCTTTCACACTTATAAAATGTCAAACAAACTTTAAAACTTGTCATTACCGTTTTAGCCAGGAGACCAAACTGATAGTTTGGTAACCCACTAAAATAAACATTAAAAACCGAAAGGAGAAAATAAACAGCTTTGCAAGTTGAACTTGTTGCTTATTGAACAAGAGAGGTGCGAAATTTAAGAAGTGACTTATTAGAATATACATGTCTTTGAAGAGACATAAACAAGAATAGCAAAAATCTACTCTACCAAAAGAACTGGTAATACATACCAGTTCATACAAGTGCTTTATGAAGAGAACATAAGATTGCTGCATAATTTAACATGAATGTGAAACAACATTAAACATCGTATAAGGTAAATGAAGGTTTCTGTAGGAACGCTAAGTCATATTCACTTAGTGAGTTGACATGAGCAAGGATGAATTATGTTGTTGTCGGTGTTAGATGCAGTAAGAGCTGGTAGTGGCAATGTCAGTGGTGATGAATTTCATTGTCCTAATGTGGAGAAATCGAACAATAGCTTCCTGGAGGCAAATACAAGCTAGACTTCGTAAGTGGAGAAAAACTGATCTCTTTAAGGAAATTGCTGGGCTCCATTGCAATAGTAAAATATGGCCCGGACCGTGATTACCAACATGGATGTCAGACTTCAAAAAGTAGTTAACCATTTAATGGTTTTAGTAAACGTTCATGCTGGTAATCACGGTCCAGGCCATATCTTACATTGCTTGGAGTTTCTACGTATCATGATGGCAAATTTTGGCACAAGGCCAGCAAGTTGAAGGAGTGGCTGAGTCAATTAAATCAACCACAGTGTTCAACTGGTGCATATTTTATCAACCCCAAAAGGATGAAAGGCAAAGTCAACCTCAGCAGAATTTGAACTCAGAACACGGAGGCAAACAAAATGTTGCTAAGCATTTTGCCTGCCATGCTAATGATATTGTTAGTTCACTACCTTCATTTGAAATATAATATTGACTTCATTATGAATCACTTGTTAATTATTTTTGTTTCTTACCTGTAAGAAGGCAACTTTCCCTTGGTTTCCTTTATATATGAGAGGTAGAGCTTCCACAGATCTATATTCAGAACCTTTATTAAACAGCGCTGGAAAAGCTACAACAGAAAGGGAAACAAAAAATAAAAACGAGTTGTTTTAAAAAACATACAAAGCAAAGTTGAGACATCAATATTAACCTCTGAGATATCAAAAGATCTATTTAATCTTTTGATAACTTTTGAGATACCAACATCATGTGTGTCTTTTTTTTATATTTTCTCAATCCCTATCACTCAGAAGGCCAGATACTTAGCTTCTGTGGTGTATGAGTGACCAAGATTTATGATGTATAAGTGACCAGTCTGTTGCAAGATTCAATGCCAACAATTTTGAGAGGAGAGAACAAGTTGATTACATTAATCCCAGTACTTGACTGGTACTTTATTTTATCAACCCTAAAAGGAGGAAAGGCAGTGAAGACCTCAGATCAATAAATCTATTTGATCAATGTTAACATTTGAGGATATCAATCGGACGTTAAACGATGATGATGATGATGATAAATATTGACAAGTAAATTGAAAATCTAATGTCTTCACATAAAAAGAGCTGTGCAGTATTTGTTGCACATATATTACACAGACATTCAGTTGTGGTTCCATTGTAAATACAAGGAACCAGTGATTGACCCGACAGAAACTTATAAGCAGGAATATTCTAAGTGTTTACCAATTCCAAATATGGAAAAATGAAATGTTACTTACTTTTTCAACTCTTTCATAATTTTTAGCCTTCATCTGAAAAATACATGAAAAAGGAAAATAAATGGACTGATGAAGATATAAAAAGTATAAAAACAGCTGCCTGGAGGAAATAATTGGATTATTCTTAACTTCTAGACTGAGTCCAAAGACACCAGGCAAACAGTAGCAACCTGAAAGAACTTTGAGTTATTTCCCTTTAGTGATTCCTCTTTACAAGAAATCCTGTCAACTCCATTCAAATTGGTCTGTGGCTTAAACAACATAATAGAATCAAAAATAACCAAGTGCATTTGTATTGGACAAATAGTTTAAAGGATTCATGTTAAAATAATTTTTATGTATTTCTTCGACCAGGTTTACTTAATTCTTTAAATTTCAAAACTATAGAAAAATGTAAGCAACCCCCTAAAAGCCCCTCCAGCCACCCATCACACTTTTTGGTGGAAGGCTTAGGAGCTGTTAAGATTCACAAGCATATTTCATGTGGAAATCACCACTAATTAAAATGATCACATTTAATGAAGTAATTCTTGTAATTAAGATAATCATATATAATAAAATAGTTGCCAGTAATTAAGCCTATCATATCTAATGAGGTAGTTGCCAGTAATTAGTAAATGAAGACAATTAGTGTAAATCCTTCTGTTCCAACCTCAAACTAGGTTGCTCAATCTGCTAGAGATAGCAATGAAATCTCTCTTAAACTACACCACACTTAAGATGGATGTGTGGCAAGAAGCTTGCTTCCCTACCACAAGGTTCCGGGTTCAGTCCCACTGCGTGACACCTTGGGCAAATGTCTTCTACTATAGCCTCGGGCCAACTAAAGTCTTGAGTGGATTTGGTAGACGGAAACTGAAAGAAGCCCATTGTATATGTGTGTTTTTGTGTCTGTGTTTGTTGTCCATCACTGCTTGACAACTGGTGTCAGTGTTTACATCACCATAACTTAGCAGTTCAGCAAAAAGAAACTAACAGAATAAGTACCAGGCTTTAAAAGAAAAAATAACACCTTGGGGTAAATTCGATCAGCTAAAAATTCTTCAAGGCAGTGCCCCAGTATGACCACAGACTAATGACTGAAACAAGTAAAAGATAAAAAGATAGTGGATTATGTAGTCTAATGTACACTTAAATAAAGTATGAGGTGGCCATGGGTGGAATGTCACTGATCATAGGTCTGTTCATTTAGGGTTGACTTAACAACACAGCATCAGCATGTCTACTCCGCAACCATCTACCAAACTGCCAGAAACTGACTGGGGTAGCAAAATGAATGAAGTTCAATAAGACTGAAAAATAACCAAAGTTGTTTCCCACCTGTTAAAACAATTATATTGACCCCTGGTATGTGACTGGTACTGTGAAAGGGGGAAGTTAACTTTAGTGTGATTAGAACCTAAACAATATCAGTCAATGACTAACACAATCTTATCTCACCACATAATACTCCCTTCATTTAGTTTGTTAATAACGCTAACTTAATTGTCCATCTGTCTCACCAATTAATTCTTTCTAATTAACCATTTGAGTCTCTCGACATTTAATAATCTTTTACTTGTTTCAGTCACCAGACTACAGCCATGCTGGGGCACCAACGAGGAAGAATTTTAGTCAAACAAATTAACCCCAGTATTTATCTTTGTTTTGCTTTTTCTTTTAAGCCTGGCACTTGTTCTATTGGTCTCTTTTGTTGAACTGTTATGTTATGGGGATGTAAACATGCCAGTGGCTGTTGTCAAGCAGTGGTGGGGGACAAACACAGACACAAAAACACACACACGTGTGTGTGTGTTGGTGTTTGTGTGCATGCATGTGTGATGGACTTCTTTCAGTTTCTGTCTACCAAATCCAAGGCTGTAGTAGAAGGCACTTGCCCAAGGTGGCATGCAGTGGGGATGAATCCAGAACCATGTAGTAGGGAACACTTGTGCCTATCACTTAACAATTAACACATTTGTGATTAAGAGTACAATAGAGCATTAAGTACTTCATGAGATCTTGATAAACCAGTAGGCAACTTTTCCTGAAAATTCTACCTTACTATCATAGTAAAGAAAGGGCTCTTTGGATATTGTGATTTATTCAGTTAGAGCTGATCTGTGGTTATACAAAAACAGTTAAAACTTAAAACAAAAGGTGAATGCTCCAGAATCTTAAAATGAATATGAAACAAACATACCTTGGGATATGATGCTAGATTAACACAATCAAATTTCATATAATGCAGCTAGTTTTTAAACTGAAGTTATGTGACACAATGAAAAGTTAGCAACAAAATACCTTCTCTCCTGTTTAATCAATCCAAAAATATGGAGCAGGTGTCATAGTATGAAGAGGTATTATTTGAATGGATAACTTGGTGACAATGATATAACCAATACTTCCACTTTGAATTTCTGCAGAATATTAGTTGATGATGTATAACATGAGGAGAGAAAGTGCTCCAGTGGGATGTGCAGTTCTGAGGAGGAAAGATTGGGTTACATGACAAGCAATAAGTCTGGGGAGGGTTCATAGCAGGAACTGATGAGTGCTGGATGGATATATCAAACAGTTTAGATGGATGTGGTACAGAATAGACAAATCTAGGAAAATAGAGACTGTGTTAGTAGAAAAGACAGATGGGAACGGTTTGTTGTATAAGAAAAGTATAATCTAGAATGTGTGTACAGGATGGCTACGTCACTACAGTGCATACTTATGCACAGTCTGCATGTATGTGATAACTGTATCACTTTAGTGCATGTCTTGAACTGTGAAAGCACTATGAAGACAGATGCACCACAATAGTGCAGACTTGTACACACTCCATGTATACATGATAGATGTGCCACTGCAGTGCAGACTTGTACAGTGAAAACAAATGCACTACATGCTAGGCAAATTTTGTACTGTGAAGACAAGTGCACCATAACAGTGTATAATTCGTACACAAAGTGTAAAGTATTTTTTCATATTTTCATCGTGAAAGTTAATGATTAGAGAGACAAAGTGAAATGGGAAACAGTAAATGTAGAACTAAGGTGTGAAGGACTGCAAACCACATGATCATAGGTTCAAATATTACTCTAGCCGCTCTAGTGTGAACTTTGCTCAGTTTGGCTCTACTTCAATAGAAAGAGCAGCCAAATATAAAAACGATTGTTAAAATAAACACAACCAACACTTCTTAGCAGATATGAAAGAAAAATCTTGTAAAATACTGTTAATGTGTAATGGATGGAGAGATGGGTGCATGCATGCATAATGTATGTGTGGATGCTGAAATGGAGCTGAAGCAAGAAAATCCTGTCTTTGACATACATTTCGATTAATGTTTAACTCTTTATTTGTGTGTTTTACATAAATATTTGTTTCAGTTAAGCAAAAGTTTTGGGGAAAACAATGGCGTGACTGGATCAAAGGGAGTTAATTCTGTGCATACCATTGAACGTCTGCCAAATTTCAGAAATATAATTTCCCCATCAAAAACCTAGCACGTGTGTGTGCGCGTGCAAGAGAGAGAGAGATGTGTTCACAAGGGACAAAACTCCACTAGCATGAACGTGTGTAGAGGATGATTGGGTAAAGAAATGCCAAATTATTTGAGAGAAAGGAAGCTCCAAAAATGGAAAGCCAAGAAAGACAAAGGAAGATGAGGTGGAGGTTGATCGCAGGAGTCTGGACCTATGCAAGCATTGGGAAACAGCTCATATATATATATACTCTTTTACTTGTTTCAGTCATTTGACTGCGGCCATGCTGGAGCACCGCCTTTAATCGGGCAACTCGAGCCCGGGATTTATTCTTTTGTAAGCCCAGTACTTATTCTATCGGTCTCTTTTGCCGAACCGCTAAGTAACAGGGACATAAACACACCAGCATCAGTTGTCAAGCAATGCTAAGGGGACAAACACACACACACACACACACATATATATATAAATATATACGACGGGCTTCTTTCAGTTTCTATCTACCAAATCCGAGGCTATAGTAGAAGACACTTGCCCAAGGTGTCACGCAGTGGGACTGAACCCGGAACCATGTGGTTGATAAACAAGCTACTTACCACACAGCCACTCCTGCGCCTATATATATATATAAATAAGGTTGGTACATAATTATTGCGGCTTTTTTTTCAACAAATTTTATTCAACAAAAACAATAACAGCATGTAACAAAACCGTCTTTAAATGATTATTCCGGAGCATATTCACCATCTCCTTCAATTACTGCTTCCCATTTGCTTGGCAGACGGCCAGACCGTCATTAAATGATGTTTTTGTTAAATACTGTTATTGTCAAATAAAATTTGATGAAAAAAAGCTGCAATAATTATGCACCAACCCAATATATACACACACACACACACACATATATAGATAAATATCATCAATTAGCATCCATGTTCCATGCTGGCAAAGATTGGACAGTTTGACAAGATCTAATGGGTCTAAGGACTGCATCATGCTTTAGTGTCTGCATTAGCTGGATGCCCTACCTAACGTCAACCCTTTTACAGATTGTAGTGGGTGCTTTATTTCACACCACCAGCACCAGTGAGGTTCATGCAGCTTGCAAAATTACAAACCCCATGAAGAGCAACTTCATTTTAGGGGATGTGGAGTAAAGTGCAAGAGAAAACGGCCAGAGAAGAATAGGTTTCTTAGACAGACAGACAGATATAAATGCAGATATATCATCATCATCGTTTAACGTCCGCTTTCCATGCTAGCATGGGTTGGACGGTTCAACTGGGGTCTGGGAAACCAGGAGGCTGCACCAGGCCCAGTCTGATCTGGCAGTGTTTCTATAGCTGGATGCCCTTCCTAACACTAACCACGCCGTGAGTGTAGTGGGTGCTTTTTATGAGCCACCAGCACAGGCGCCAGGCGAGGCTGGCAATGGCCACGATCAGTTGATGCTTTTTACGTGCCACCGGCACGGAGGCCAGTCAAGGTGGCGCTTAGCTTAAAGTTCATAGGCTGACTAAGATACTCTTATGTTATGCGACCAAATGTGGTTTTATTTTCAACATAGTCCCCTTTGCAGTCCACACACTTCTTCCATCCTGTTGATCAAAAAAGTCGTTAACACCAGATATGACATCATTATCACTGCAATATTGGTTCCCAGCCAAGTGTATTTTCATGTTAGGGAACAGATGATAATCAGATGGGACCAAATCAGGAGAATAGAGAGGCTGATCAACCAGTTCAACGCCACAGCCACACACCACATCCATTGAAACCAGTGACTTGTGTGCTGGAGCATTGTCCTGGTGGAATGAGACTCCTTTCATCAGGTTTCCTGGGCATCTGATCTTGATAGCTTTTCATAATTGCCTCAGTAAATTATATAATATTGATGGTGTAGCACAATGTTTTTTGCATCCCCCAAAACCGAGACCATCACCTTCTCTGCAGATGAAACGACCTTGGGTTTTTTTTCAGAGCAGGTGCGTGAGGGGTGTGTGTCCACTGCATGGATTGTCTCTTTCTCTCTGACTCTAAGTAATGAAGCCAACACTCATCCTGGCTTAGGAAATGTTCAAGGAAATCAACTGCATCCGCGTCAAACAATGTCAGATTTTCCCAAGATGTGGTCAACCTGATGCTCTTTTGAACAGGTGTCACAAGATGTGGCACTCACTGAGCAGAGAGACTTTAGTCATGCCAAGTTCATTGTGCAGAATGTTCTCAACTCTCTCACAGGATATGCTAATGACATTGACTATTTGATTTATAGTCAATCACTTGTCATCCATCAGCATGTAGTGAACATGATTGATGTTTTCCTCAATGGTGGCTGTCACAGGACATCCGACCTTGGGTCATCTTCAAGATTTTCCATTCCCCTCCTAAATTCAGCAGCCCACTTTTGCACTATTGATAAAGCAGGAATATCATCCCCTAATATAGCAAGCATATTAGTAGGAATGCCTTTGTGGGCTAAACCCTTTTTCTGCAGTGACTTGATAACACCACAATGTGAAATTTTGTCCATTTCTAAGACTACTAGTAAATTTTGTAGTCTTCTTTGAACAGTCAGACGTTAGTATACCTGGAAAGAAACAATACAGTTATTAATGAGAAGAGTTGAAATTATTGCTTGCAAGATTTCACAGCTCTAGTATCTATTTCTTTACTACCCACAAGGGGCTAAACACAGAGGGGACAAACAAGGACAGACAAACAGATTAAGTCGATTACATCGACCCCAGTGCATCACTGGTACTTAATTTATCGACCCCAAAAGGGTGAAAGGCAAAGTCGACCTTACAGCTCTAGTATCCCTCTTTCATAGTCCCCCCACCTTTGTAGATGTCTTTTATCTTTTACTTCTTCAATCATTGGACTGCAGCCATGCTTGTGCCCCACCTTGAAGGGTTTAGTCGAACAAACCAGTCTTGGTGCTTATTTTCGTTTAAAGCCTGGCATTTATTCTATCAGTCTCTTTTGTTAAACCACTATGTCACAAGGATGTAAACAAACCAACATCAGTTATCAAGCAAAAGTGGATGACAAACAAACACATCTACACACACACACACACACATATACGTATGAGAGGCTTCTTTCTGTTTCCATTCAACAAATCCACTCACAAGGCTTTGGTTGGCCCAGAGCCACAGTGGCAGACATTTGCGCAAGGTGCCAACAGTGGGACTGAATCTTAGACAATGTGGTGGCAAAGCAAACTTCTTACCATACATCCACACCTAGGAAGTAAGAAAGGTAGGTAGGTAGACAGGTAAGTAGATAGACACACACACACTGCATTATTTGAAACAGCTGCTGCCTCTCATAGCAATATCATTTTCATAATCTGACATGAAAAACAGAAGCTAATACTTTACTCCATAGGCTGAACGCTAGTTAAAAGAAAACCAGGAAAGAGAATGAACAGAATTTGTTGACACATGTCTGGTACACGTAAACATAGATTGTCAGTCTTTGATGATATAATAACACTAAGCATAACACGTCATTATTGCTCTCTCTCTCTCTCTCCTCTCTCTCTCTCTCTCTTTGTGTCTCTCTAACAACCACACAATCTGTAGGAAACTGTTTTTGGTATTAGGATTCGAGCAAGGTCATTGCCAGTACCGCTTGACTGGCCCCCATGCCAGTGGCATGTAAAAAGCACCTACTACACTCTCGGAGTGGTTGGTGTTAGGAAGGGCATCCAGCTGTAGAAACTCTGCCAAATCAAGACTGGAGCCTGGTGCAGCCATCTGGTTCGCCAGCCCTCAGTCAAAATAGTCCAACCCATGCTAGCATGGAAAGCGGACATTAAACGATGAAGCTGAGACAGTTGCTGTATATTCTGTTGGAAACACTAGTCATAACTTCTTCAAATCATAATGTATGACACACTAGACAATGCAGTCTTAGTGGGGGATGGGCATGGATAGAGAGGTTGATTATTGTTCTAAATTACATGACCATTAGCACTTTTCTCTTGCCTAGTTTTTGTTTTTTAATTTCTATTTGTCCTAATTTAGTATCAAGTGGAAATATACTTGTGTGACATGTTATCTTTCAAAACTATTCATGTGTTTATTTAGATGGAAGCTATGCCACATGCTTTACAAAAAACATTTCTCGTTAATTAAAATTAATCATTAGCAAGAACAACTCCACACACACACACACACAAACCATTTGTTAGAGTACACTCACTGGTTCACCGCATTTCTAACAGAAACAAACATGGAAATGGCTGTAACTTACAACAGAACAACCATTCCAGTGGACTTTGTAAAGAACAAGTTTTTCAGTTTTCTCACTGATGTGTATGTATGTATGTGTGTACATCATCATCATCATCATCGTTTAACGTCCGCTTTCCATGCAAGCATGGGTTGGACGGTTCGACTGGGGTCTGGGAAGTCAGGAGGCTGCACCAGGCTCCAGTCTGATCTGGCAGTGTTTCTACAGCTGGATGCCCTTCCTAACGCCAACCACTCCATGAGTGCAGTGGGTGCTTTTTACATGCCACCGGCACAGGTGCCAGGGGAGGCTGGCAGCGGCCACGATCAGTTGGTGCTTTTTACATGTCACCAGCACAGAAGCCAGTCAATGCGGTGCTGGCATCGGCCATGTTCGGATGGTGCTTTTTATGTGCCACCGGCACATATATATAAATAAATCTAGGCACAGTCTCCAACCTTTGACCATTCAGAGTTATAAAAGGTTCCACATACATCTTGGAAGGAACAGGCTGGAACATTCTAACAGCCTTTTTTTTAGATTGGTCATTAGACCCAATGCTGCACATGCTGCAGAAATCGCATTCAGCATGTGCTGCATATCTTTCTGGGAATGTGCCAACAGGTCACAATCATCTGCATACAGGAACTCAACGTGGTGAGAATGCAGAACTTTTGTGTTGGCACAGAGTCTTTTGATATTGAACAGTTTTCCCGTTGTCCTATACCATCAGTACTGTCCGAGAAAAATTTGGGAGATAAACTGGAAATATACATACATGTATAACATATAAAATATATTAATATATAAATATAACATACAGGAATATAAATTGGGAAAATATCTTACAGCTGTTTCAGCCAAGAGGCAAAAATACCTCATTCTACCTTTATTCTTCCAGTAGACTGAAGTAAATATGTAAATGAAATTGAGGTACTTAGGTGTTTCATCTAATAATAATAATAATAATAATAATAATAATAATAATTGATTATTGTGTATGCTTATAAATGTAAATATGTATGTACATTTAAGTGTAGATATATGTATTTATATATATTTATATATGTATACGTATAAGTATGTAAATGTGTATTTATTCATTATTTACATTTTTTTATAACTTAACCTTATGTACTTTATAAAATCTCTGACGAAACCTAGAGAAATACCCAAGTACCTCAATTTCATCTACTTATTACTTCAGTCTACTGGAGGAATAAAAGTAGAATGAGGTATTTTTGCCTCTTGGCTGAAACAGCTGTAAGTTATTTTCCCAATTTATATTCCTGTATGTTATATTTTAATAATTACTGGTATCTTTATATATTAATATATATTATATGTAAAGCATATGTTATGCATGTATGTATAGTCTTGTAATTGTCATTTTAGTAAATAAATAAATAAGTTGACATAATATGTCTAAAAGTTGACGAACCACCTCTTGATCCCCTCCATTTTCTTATTGCTATCTATCTATCTATCTATACACACACACACACACACACACATACATACATATATATACTCTCTTTTTACTCTTTTACTTGTTTCAGTCAGTTGACTGCGGCCATGCTGGAGCACCGCCTTTAGTCGAGCAACTCGACCCCGGAACTTATTCTTTGTAAGCCCAGTACTTATTCTATCGGTCTCTTTTTGCCGAACCGCTAAGTTACGGGGATGTAAACACACCAGCATCGGTTGTCAAGCGATTGGGGGGGGGGACAAACACAACACACAAACATATATATATATACGACGGGCTTCTTTCAGTTTCCGTATACCAAATCCACTCACAAGGCTTTGGTCAGCCCGAGGCTATAGTAGAAGACACTTACCCAAGGTGCCATGCAGTGGGACTGAACCCGAAGCAAGCTACTTACCACACAGCCACTCCTATGCCTATGTATATATATATATATATATATATATATATATATATATATATACATGCACATACATACATACATACAACAGGTTTTTTTCACAATTTCCTTTCAATTCCACTCACAAGATATTGGTCAACTGTAGGCTATAGTAAAAGGCACTTGCTCAGGGAGCTGTACAGTGAAACTAAACCCTGGACTACAAGACAAAGCATATTTACTCACTACACAACTCTGTTTATATATATATATTTGGTTGCTCCACATTCCTACCATGTAGTCTGTTAATCCAATCCAGACCATTTCTCAGTTACTTTTATGACAAACATTGTCATACCTGCCGGTGGTACGTAAAATGCACCATCCGTACGTGGCCGATGCCAGTGCCGCCTTGACTAGCTTCTGTGCCGGTGGCACGAAAAAAGCACCAACCAATCGTGGCTGTTGCCAGCCTCCCCTGGCACGTAAAAAGCACCCACTATACTCACGGAGTGGTTGGCATTAGGAAGGGCATCAAGTTGTAGAAACACTGCCAAATCAAGATTGGTGCCTGGTGCAGCCTCCTGGCTACCCAGACCCCGGTCAAACTGTCCAACCCATGCTAGCATAGAAAACGGACGTTAAACAATGATGATGATGATGATGATTGATAGAGCAAAATTACTGTTGGTAGATATATTTTTGTGTTGTCTAGTCCAGTTCACTGGGAGTTCTAGTTACACCGCTATAGTTTCCCCAAACAATAGGCTGATGATGCCACTGAGGTGAAACTTGAGAGTCCCAGTCAACTTAAGATGATTAATATACGCACAGGCACACAAATGTATGTACTTGTATGGGGGCATTAAATAAAGTTACAAAAAGCCACATAAAAAGCACAAAGCACACTGTAAAGTGGTTGGTGTTAGGAAGGGTGAATCTTTTTGCTTTGACCGGCAGATTTTTAAAATAATCTCTTTGTAACTAAACACTTTTAAACTTCGTATACTGGTAAAATGTGTTACATAAAACATCTTTTTCTCTTGGCTTTCTTGAGAAAATTCTGTAGTTTGTAAGATATTTGTTGTTTAATTTCTTGCATTTCAGCAATTTCAACCAATCAATGACGTCTATTGAGGTGAATACAATTTCTGCTGTAGTGTGTAAACAATAGCTTACAAACTACAGAATTTTCTCAAGAAAGCCAAGAGAAAAAGATGTTTTATGTAACACATTCTACCAGTATATGGAGCTTAAATGTCTTTAGTTACAAAGAAATTATTTTTAAAATCTGCCGGTCAAAGTGAAAAGATCTGGAAGGGTTTCCAGCTGGAAAAAGCAACCTGGTGCAGCTGACCAGCTCTGGTCAAGCCACCTAACCCATTGGAAAATGAATGTTAAAGAATGATGATGATGATATACACATATAATTAAACTACCAACCCTCTTCCCCATCCCACCTCACCTTCTTATCTAAATCTTAATTAAAAACAACAGATCTATCTCCCACTACTCACTAATATCAAACTACTTTACAACTAAACTATTTCAGAGATTTTGCTGGATTTCATAATAAAATAAAGACAGATTAAACGTCTTTTCAGATATATATATCTAGGACTACATTATCCAGTGTAGTCCTAAATACATTATGGCATTTTCTTAAAGACAATAAACAGGATCTGAATTAAAGATTTGACTGCTATTTCTAGCAGATCACATAACCAAATAGTCTCCCTCACTGACACATTGATTAATTAAGTTTGTTTCTATTTAATTCAAAGACTCCCAAAATAATGAAATATAATATTCCCTGTGGTTTGTAACTATGGTAACAAAGATATAACTGTATCCAAGCAGCAGAGGTCAACGCTGTAATGTCCATAATCATCATCATCATCATCATTGTCATCAACAGGACAATAATAACTTGTCATGCATAAAATGCAAATCTTAATTCCATCCTCGGCTTTCATTGACGATGACGTTCTGAACACAACAACTTGGATGGACACAAACACATTCTTCCTTTCACTCAGTTATTACATCATTTATCAAAATATTTATTTCCTCTTGAAAAAGCAAGAAATAATGTCATGAATACTGAAACCTTTCAACAGGAATACTGTTGGAAGGTCAGATATTTTATATGCAACAGCAGATACTTGCTCTTTCTTTGCCAGCAGCACAACCACCACCACCACCACCACCTACGACAACCTGTAGGCAGATCACACACACACACACAGAGTTCTTCATATCTTGTTTCTTTTGACAGTTTCCTACACCGAAAATATAGCAACATAGCATTCAAAATAAACCAAACTGATTGCTACTCAATCAGGAAATATTTTTCATTCAACTAAAAGACAAAAAAAAAAAAAAACAAGGAAGAGATTGTTGTTTTTACCCAAGAAAACCTAATTATAATGAAAAACAAAAACCTGAAAAATATTATTTTTGTATAGTTTTTATTTTTATATTGCTAAGAGTGAATAAAAGCAGAGTAAATTACAGGTGAAAAACAAACCATCTGATGGTGACAGTAACGGGGGAGTAGCTGTAACACAGTATGGAACAAGTATGGTAATGAACTTTACCTCAAAGAGCAATGGTTTTTCAGTTTTCTTATCACAAATTTACTTTTTTTGCTGATATACATTAGTGAAATATATAAACAGGTGTAGGAGTGGCTGTGTGGTAAGTAGCTTGCTTACCAACCACATGGTTCTGGGTTCAGTCCCACTGCGTGACACCTTGGGCAAGTGTCTTCTACTATAGCTTCAGGCCAACCAAAGCCTTGTGAGTGGATTTGGTAGACGGAAACTGAAAGAAGCCCGTCATATATATGTATGTATGTATGTATGTCTGTGTTTATCCCCCCAATATCACTTGACAACCAATGCTGGTGTGTTTACGTCCCCGTAACTTAGCAGATCGGCAAAAGAGACCGATAGATTAAGTACTAGGCATACAAAGAATAAGTCCTGGGGCCGATTTGCTCGGCTAAAGGCGGTGCTCCAGCATGGCCACAGTCAAATGACTGAAACAAGTAAAAGAGCATACATGTATGCACATTATACATACATACACATGTATATTCCTTTAGCATTTCAACCAGCCATATCCAACCAAAATATTCTACCTGTTATATGTTTAAACTAGCCAGATCCTGCCTCTCACACTTACCCTACAATGTTAGTTTAAAAAATATACAACCACATAATCAAAATCTCAAGGCTACAACACAATGCAGGATAAATTCAAAATAATGTGAATAAATAAGCGTTAGATTTGATAGAATAATCTGCTTGAGTGTGTAATGAAGTTTATTTAATTACTAGCTGTTGATCCATACACCTGTCCTGCCAAGATCATCTACTTAACTCTCTATCAACTTTTCAGATTAAAGCAGACAAGAGAAAAAAACATTCCTTTGTCAAACTCCTTTCCCAATATTAAACCAGTTTTTTAACTTAACATTCCCATCTAAAAATCACTTGCTGACCAGTGTGCAATCTCTATAATAAGCTAAGTATACTAAAACATAGCAGTAAATATGAATCAATAAGGTTGCCATTCAACCGGTTAGAAACAATAGCCAAATCTTCCCCAAGTAACATTCAACCATCTCATACAAAGAAGGTCATATTACAAAATATAGTCCAAGAGAACCTCAGAGAAAATGATTAGTTTATGAATGAGATTTTTGATAAGTTTGCACAATTAAGGGTAATTTGGGGTTAAACTACTATTTCTAATACTACTACTACTATTTCTACTACTACTACTACTATTTCTACTACTACTACTACTACTACTACATGATAGTAAATGTTAATGTTATATAGTTGTAAAATACTCACTAAAAATGTGATTTGACAATATGCAATGGCCAGCTGGAGCCATATTTCACTCACATTTTCTACTGATGTTGATTAAACCATTTCTCTTCTCTGTTGGGTGGTGGCACAAATGCTGTGCTCCCACCAAGCCCTCCTCAAAAAGAAAAGTTGCTGGTTTGCTTTTTTATCTTTTGATACCTTTATTTACAGCTTTCTTATCTTTCAAATATTTTCAAGCATGTGTGTGCGTGTGTATATATATATATATATATATATATATATATATATATATATATATATAAAAGAGATAATGGTGTCAATGAGACCCAAAGGTGTCAGGTAATGCTGAATAAGTTCCAGATTCGGTAATTTGCGAATAAAGGGTTCAACGTTGGTTCTATGTCAGTGTGTGTATATATGAACTTTTTCGTAATGAGATAAAAAAAACCAAGGCTGTACAGCTATTAGGGCATTTATAGATAGAAGGTCTTACAGCTGTTTCTAGAATATTAATTAATAATAATATCCCTTCATCGGAGACGGTGTGAGAGGAAAAGTTAAGTCATAGTTAGTTTGGATATGATACAAATAGAGAGTGAGGTGGAGGAAAGAAAATAGACGTAAGACATGTATGGTTATTGAGTTCATAAATCCGTTTTATAGGCATAATGGTATATATATGTAATATTCCAATCTCCTTTGAGTAAAATCCAAAAGTCCAACAGGAGTTTAATATGAGTCCATCCAAATGTAAAGTTTATAAGCAATGTAAGATTTTCTTAAAGTTGGTCATTCCCAGTAGGGAATTTATATAGAAAGTAGCAGATTCGAGGTCTGTGTTTAAACTATATATATATATATATATATATATATATATATATATATATATATATATATATATTCATGAGGCGGTATCAAAAGGTTCCCAGACTAGTTCTGTAGCATGCCAATAGATGGCAGCACAAGATTCCGTGTGCAGTGAGAGCTAGCAGTGACCTCATCAGGCAGTGTGCTGAGTGACATCACTGTATTTACTTCACAAGTTGTGAAGTTTGTGTTTTTGTGATCACATGTAGGCTTTAGTCTGCAATTTTTGTCATAGACAGGAAGTTGGAGCAGAGAGTAAATTCAAATTTAGTGTTAAACTTGGGAAGTCTGCTGCGGAGACATTGAGCATAGATTGGCAAGCTTACAGTGACGAGGCAATAGGTCATACGCAATGTTTTGAGTGGAATGGGCATTTCAAAAGCAGAAGAACATCCCTGAAAGACAATGAGCAATCTGGAAGACAAAGAGTGATCTGGAAGGCGGTGAGTGACCTGGAAGACTTGCCACAAGCATCACCCCCAGAAATGTGGAGAAAATTCATCAGCTGGTGCCTGAGGACTGTCAGAGGACAACCAACAACGTTTTGAAGTGTTTGAAGGAGGACAGTTGGCAAAGGCAACCAGATCTGTGGATCATGAAGAATTAAATTCTTCATGATGACCCCATGCACCCTATCATCATATTCTCTTCACTTCTTTCTAGCCAAAAAACAATTCACCAAATTTAGCACCTGCAGACTTCCAACTCTTCTCCAAGATGAAAAGGCAGCTCAAAGGTCACCGTTTTAACACCATCGTGAAGATCATGAGCAAATCACAGAAGGTCCTCAACTTGTTTACAGAAAATGATATCCAGGCCAGATTCTAAAAGTGGCAGGAATGCTGCAACTGGTGCATTGTTGCGTAAAGTGACTATTTTGAAAGAGATGATGTTATAACTTGTGTAAAAAAGATTATTTTTTATTAAACATTACTAGTCCAGGAACTTTTCGATACCTCCTCATGTATATATATATATATATATACATACATACATATATATATATATATATACATATATGTCATCATCATCATATATATATATATATTCTTTTATTTGCTTCAGTCACCTGACTGCGGCCATGCTGGAGCACTGCCTTTAGTCGAGCAAATCGACCCCAGGACTTATTCTATGTAAGCCTAGTGCTTATTCTATAGGACTCTCTTTTGCCGAACCGCTAAGTTACGGGGATGTAAACACATCAGCATTGGTTGTCAAGCAATGTTGGAGAGACAAGCACAGACACACAAACATATACACACACATACATACATATATATACATACATATATATATATATATTTATTTATATACATACATATATACGATGGGCTTCTTTCAGTTCAGTTTCCATCTACCAAATCCACTCACAAGGCTTTGGTTGGCTCAAGGCTATAGTAGAAGACACTTGCCCAATGTGTCATGCAGTGGGACTGAACCTGGAACCATGTGATTGGTGAGCAAGCTACTTACCACACAGCCACTCCTGCACTGTATATATAGTCAATATAACATATATCAGAAAAACACACTCTTAAGAATAGAGCAGTAAGTATTAAAATACATATAGAGTCTGATGAGCTGTCCACAAGGCTGTAGCTTTTATGGATATGAAACCATTGGTCACTCCATGCTCAGAATTTAACTTTTTGTTTTATATATATATATATATATATATATATATATATATATATATATATATATAAAACAAATTTATAATTTACTTATGATTTGAGAGACATTCTCTAGAACAATACTCTGTGTAAAACCCAAAATATGATACCCTAGTCATAACCCGAACTTCTAACTTGTTGTCTCTTGAGGTCTCATGGTGAGACTTGAAGTCAACATGTGCAAAAGCCAAACAATAATAATAATATGTAAGCCATAAATTCCTTAGCAGTTCCAGTTATTACTTAAAGCGACAATGTGTTGAACTGGAATATAGGTGAAGTAAAGAAATTGACAGAAAAATACACAAGCTGCTGAATTGTAAAAAGATGCACCACCCAAAGACAAACACAGATCATCTTTACCTTCTCAAATCTCTTACAAAATCACTACAACTGAACTGGCCTAATATCTTACAAAACAAACGACTGGATGCTAAGACTCATTGAAAATCACAAGAGGCATAAGAAGATGCATTCTGTCATAAAGGAGAGCAAAAAATTTGTTATTGACCCCATGCATGATACCCTTGCTAAAGAACCTGATAGATGTGCAGCAACTGTTGTTGCAAAGAAGATGAAATCAATGGCAAAGAAAAAAAGTGCAAAAGCAAATGGGACGGCTGGAAACAGAAACCTCTGCATGGCAAATATGTGGCCTGTAGCAAACAAGCAAATGTAGACCAGAAGCACACCCACCAGTGGCTATGGAGCTTAGGGTTAAAGGCAGAGACCGAAGGCAGCATCATAGCTGCTCAAGATCAAAGCTTACTGACCAAGCCAATGTGATGAAAAATGGAGTAGATCCAAAATGCTAATTCTGCAATGATGTGATTGAAACAGTGGACCCCCTAATTTTGTGTATGTAAAGGCTTAGCACCAGTGGAGTACAAATCAAGACATGACAGTTAACCAATATCTACACTGGTTAATATGTCAAGATTATAAGATCAAACTACCAACGAGTGGTATAATCACCACCCTGGGGTTGTAACTGAGGGAGAAAATGTAACAACTCCTTGGAACTTTCCAGTACATACAGACCAAACCATCAAAGCTAATAAACTGGACATTGCTGTAAATGCCAAAAACAATAAAGTCTGTTTATTTTATCAACATGAGTATTCCTTGTGATTATTATATCTCAGCAAAAGAATTTGTCAGGCTTAGAAAATATGAAGATTTGCTCATTGAAATTGAAAAAAATGTGGCATCTCAAGGAAGTTACAATGCGAGTGATTGTGGGAGCACTAAGAATGATCAGAAAAGGAAGTGAAAATTATTTGCGAGTGATCCCTGGCTTACTATCTTGGCAAGAAGTACAAAGCATTGTTTTAACTGGCACATCACATGTTTTGAGAAAAGCATTGTTGATGTGAGAATAATTACCGCCCATGTATTATAATTTTTTTCTTTTCACATAACTTCTTTTCATTTTGGAAATGAACAACCTGGTGTGGCTAGTTTAATGACCTATCAATGTATATAGCGAATCTCTCCGCCCTAGAAGTCATAAAAAGGGGCTCAGCAAGAAATGGAAACAAAATTGAAAGAAGAAAAGCCAATAAAAATAATAATAATAGAAAATAAGAAGAGCATGATGTGATTTGAAATAGATTGTTTTATTTAATGGTTTGAACGATATTTCAACAGATTGTCTGTCTGTCTTCAAGTTCAAAATATAAAATGAAGAACAACTGTAGAAACACAGAAATTCAAAATCTAAACAGGAAATCCTGCATTCTTATTTTGATAGAATGACATCATCAGTTTTCAGTTTTGTAACTGGTAAAAGGAAAAAGAAAGAAAAAAGAAGAATATTTAGTTAAACAGTTTGGTGTAAATGTGATGAAATTCACCTGTCGTTTTATTCATTCCTCCAGGGTGTGATGATGTTAGTAATTCACAAATATATTTGTCCTCATACATTTTGAAAATTGGAAGTGTAGTAGATTCAGAATATTCTCTGAGAATGTGTACTTTCGGGTGTTCCTCAAAATTGCAGCCGCTTGATGTGAAATGTTTGGCAAGTTCTGTCAAACTACTGCTATTGTGCCTGATGTCATACCTGTTCCCATAGAATCTTTTGTTTAATTGTTCTGTTGTACAAATAACATAAATCAAGGTGTGTATGGTGCATTCTGCTGTGTACACCAAATGTGAATCTTTACACATTCCACCTTCCATATAATTCATAACATTTCTGTTTTGATTCATGATGGAATTTACTTGACTCATGTTGTTTAACAATGAACAGAGCTTACTTCTCTTGCAGCTGTTTTTCAAGGTACAGTGTTCAGAAACTCCAATGGTAATTTTCTTGGAGTTAGAGGTAATGGTTAATATTTCTATTATATTTTATTCTGTCTAAAGGCTACAATAGGCAGCTGAGAGAATATTTGCTTAAAATGAAGATATTTTCTGCAATATGCTGTTAACCTTCATGTAACACTTTTGAAATACCAGCAAAATTTCAGTGCCAATTAATCACTTAAGGAATTCTATCACAAATTTTACTTTGGTTGCAAAAATTATGCATGGAAGTTTGACTTTCCTAGCTAATCTCTATATATAAACGGCAAAATGTCTATGTGCGTGTCCTTTATACAAATCCACAATTTTTTAGTTAGAGGGCTCGCACTTTCTATGGTCATTCAAAACCGTCCAAGGGTGGTCGTGCACATCTTTACATTTCCCCAGTCACCACGCAAAGCCATTAAAAAATCAATAGAAGTGACCTTTTGTGAATTTTCTATCCAAAACCCAATCAAAAAGCGTAAAACTTGATACGCCAATTGAATGCCAGCTAGCTGTATGTGATTAGTCAGAGATTTGGACAGTACTCACGTGTATGTGCGCACGCATGCAGCTGTATATGCATGCACTAGCACTATGTCATTTGCAATTTCTTTTAATCATGATTCACTGTAACCACGTTTGACATAATGGTATACAAAAGCATTTGCATGTTTCCAGTAATCTCCTGTATCAGTACAAATACGTTTCATCCGCAAAAACTGGGATTTCGAATTTTACTGAATTATATGACGTGGATGATCGAAGTGGTGGTGGAGGTAAATGTGAGATGACATGGGCTTGCAAAATAACTGTCGTTATTCTTCCTCCAGAAAACTTAACTTTTGTATCCAAAAATTCAATGCTAGTTTTTGAAAAACTAGAAGTAAATTTTATGCTAGACTTAAAGCCATAGTTTTTAGCATAACAGTCACAGAAATGCAAGAAGTCAATTAAACTATCCGGTGATCGTTCCCAGACCAAAAAGACATCATCACTGAACTGTGACCAGAGTATTGGTTCATGACCATGAAAGGATTTGAATGTCTTCAGTAACTGTCTTGAATTTCGTCATGTAAACATTAGCGAAATTAACAGCCATGGAGGTACCCATAGCTCAACCACTCAACTGGTGGTAAAATTTTAGTCCAAACTTCATTATGTTACTTTGTTACACAAACCTCAATAGCCTACAGAGAAAATTAGATGAAATACCTTTGTTTTACAGTTTTTCGAAGGCATTAATGCATGTTTCAACCCCTTCATCGTGGTCAATATTGGGATATAGTGAAGAAACATCTATGGTTACCAAAAAACAGTTTACGATTACTTCAGTTCTTAGAAAAGTTGTTAATTTTGGACACAAAACCAAAAGTATCTTGAATATAGGAACTTGATCTTTTTGCTACAAAGAGTAGAAGCCATCCAGCCACTCCAAAATTTTGACTGTACAACATTCATATCTGCTGCAAATCGGGCGCATTGGAGGAAATTTTTCAAACTTTCTGTGAGTTTTGGGGAGACCATAAAATACAAGTGTTCTTTGTTCTAACCATAAAATCATTATTATTTCTTTTATATAGATGAGGGGGGCTTCAAATAGATAGGAAATTTGTGTGGGGATTTATATAAAGAATGGGGAGAAAGAAATGGAAAAGATAATGAAATGCGATAAAAGAATACACAGTATATAAAGTATGTGATAACATGAATGATGCAGTCCACCTGATACAAGAGAAACTCCAACTAGGGCCAATCAAAGAACCCCACAGACCCAGGATTAACCTGACCACCAAAGGCATCAGCCCCTCTCCCACCTGCTGTTCTTCAATCTATAGGAGCATACAATTCACTTTAACCATTTCTGCCACAGTCACTCCTCTCACAAATTTACTGGGAGGTAGCATTTCTCTCTCCACTTTCACTTTCCAAGTAGAACGTAAAAAGGTTGATAAGAGCTTGACCAAAGAGGAAGTTATCTTTCCTCAATCCTTTCAACCTCACCCACCACAAAATCTCTTTCACCACAGCCACTTGACTGAGAAACACTGCCTGCCCTGCCTTGTTAAAGGTGAGTGGTTAGGCAATCCTCACAATGGATTCGACCAATAGTCAGATTCTTCCAACACATGATAACAACTGTTTGACACAACTCCACAAGTCAGCAATACTCAGGCATTGCATGAGTGCATGCAGAATGGTTTTGTCATTCTGTATGCAACTCAGACAATCCTACCTGACAGCATTTCCTGCCTGTAGAATTTATCTCAAACTGGTCATGTTCCTTGGTAGCACTGCCAGGCCAGTTATCCATAGCAGTACCAGGCCCAAAAGTCTTCCAAAATTGCTCTTACCCACCACAAAATCTCTATATATTACTAGAAAAGAACCTTCACCAACTGTATTGCCCGACTAGTAGAGGGCAGTGAGTGTCTGATGATATTCCAGATGCCAGGCACCTAATCTTGGTCTTTAGTATTATTATTATTGTTCCTCGTTTAATGTCCGTTTTCCATGCTAGCATGGGTTGGGTGGTTCGACTGGGTCTGGGAAGCCAAGAGGCTGCACTAGGCTCCAGTCTGATTTAGCAGTGTTTTTACAGCTGGATGCCCTTCCTAACGCCAACCATTCCATGAGTATAGTGGGTGCTTTTTACATGCCACCAGCACAGGTGCCAGGGGAGGTTGGTAATGGCCACAATCAGTTGGTGCTTTTACGTGCCACCGGCATGGAAGACAGTCAAGGCGGCGCTGGCATCAGCCACGTTCGGATGGTGCTTTTCCTGTGCCTATTATTATTATTAATTATTATTATTACTATTAATACTATTATTATTATTATTTCAATAATCAAATTTTTCCTGTTTCACACAATCTTGCATATTTTTCTATTTTACAAATCATTGAAACAAAGGAAATGGTAATGTTCAAGCAAGCTGAAAGTGACCAAGATTTCAACTGTTCCACACTCACAAGAATGGAAATTCCACATTGTTTCATTTGAATATTTTCTGGTCAGGACAAATCAAACGCCCACCAAATTCTTTCAATTGTATTGAGAAAATGCAAGAGCTGTAACTGATCTAACAAAGAAACACAAATATTGTAAACAAATAACTTCTTTCTTTTTTAATTAAAGCTAAAATATAATTAACACATGAACTCTTAATGTAAGGCCAGGCAATCAGAGACAAATACAGAAAAACAAAAGATTTTGTTTCTTTTTAGAAATATCCAAGTTTTCTCTTTTATTTATCTATTTGTTTATACATATATTTTATTTTACTTGTTTCAGTCATTTGACTGTGGCCATGCTGGAGCACCGCCTTTAGTTGAGCTAATCAACCCCAGGACTTATTCTTTGTAAGCCTAGTACTTATTCTATCAGGCTCTTTTGCCAAACCGCTAAGTGACAGGGATGTAAACACACCAGCATCAGTTGTCAAGTGATATTGGGGGGACAAACACAGACACACAAACATATACACACACATACATACATATACATATATATATATATAATATATATATATATATATATATATATACATACATACACATACAGGCTTCTTTCAGTTTCCGTCTACCAAATCCACTCACAAGGCTTTGGTCAGCACGAGGCTATAGTAGAAGACACTTGCCCAAGGTGCCACACAGTGGGACTGAACCCAGAACCATGTGGTTCATAAGCAAGCTACTTACCACACAGCCACTCCTACACCTATATATGTGTTACCTGCTTAATTATCTTCTTACCAATTTTTAAGACAGAAGAGTGTTATTTGAGGATGATTTAGCTACTCTTTCTAAAACGTTGGGCAATGGCACATAAAGACTTCCTTTTTATATGTCAGCTCAGAGGCGAGAAGAAATAAATAGCTATTTTGAGGTCCAACCCATGCTAGCATGGAAAGCGGACGCTAAACGATGATGATGATGACAACACCTACACCACCAACATACAAAAAGTCCATTGAAGATTTTTTGATATTCTATAGCATTGCCATGTGGATTTGATGCCACTAAATAAGCAACTCTTCACTTGTAATGCTTTTTAATTCCAATGCCATCAGTACTGTATATTAACATATATTAGTAATATACATTATTTGCCCATTCTAGTAGGGTGCCAAGAGCAACATCCGAGCATGATCGTTGCCAGAGTAGCCAACTGGCTTCCATGCCATGGCACATAAAAGGGCACCATTCGAGCGTGATCGTTACCAATATCGCCTTACTGGCACCTGTGCCGGTGTAAAAAGATTCGAGCGAGGGCATTGCCAGTACCGCCTGACTGGCCCCTGTGCTGGTGGCACGTAAAAAGCACCCACTACACTCTCGGAGTGGTTGGTGTTAGGAAGGCCATGCAGCTGTAGAAACTTTGCCAGATCAAGATTGGAGCCTGCTTCGCCAGCCCTCAGTCAAAATCGTCCAACCCATGCTAGCATGGAAAGCGGATGTTAAATGATGATGATGATGATGATATCAATGATGTTAAGTTGTAAATCTGGCCAAACCATTCTCAATAATTCCAAATTATTTCAAACAACAGATTTATGTACTTTCACTCAAAGTCTAAACACAACACACAGCACAGAACCACTGATAAATATATTTTTAGAAACAGATTTTCATGTTGGCAGAAGCAGCAGTAGCCATCGTCATCATCATCAGAACAGTAAATTAGCAGAATCATTAGAACTTCAGAAAAATACTCCACAGTATTTGTTTTGGCTCTATATTTTCCGAGTTCAAATTTAACTGGCGTCAAGTTTCCTTTGATTCCTTCAGGGTTCAAAAAATATCCTTTCTTCTGCTAAAATTGGAAACTATTATTATTTATATTATTATTATTATTATTGTTGTTATTATTATTATTATAATAATAATAATAATAATAATAAAAATAAAGGCAGCAAGCTGGCAGAATTGTTAGCATACCAAACAAAATGGTAAGCAGCATTTTTTGCCTGTTTTTAACTTCTGAGTTCAAATTCCACCAAAGTCAACTTTGCCTTTTATCCTTTTGGGGTTGATATGATAAGTACCAGTTAAACACTGGGGTTGATGGAATTGACTTACTACCATCCACTGAACTTGTTGGCTTTGTGCCAAAATTTAAAACCATTATTATTATTATTATTGAGTTAGAGAGCAGCGCATGCCATCAAAATGATACTGGGGTACAAATATACAAAACCCAATATACCCACCATGATTACATACCTGATAAGGGTACACCAGGCACATGCATCACAACCATATGTGCACAACATGGTGATCTCATATCAAGATATGCAGTGCATGACCTTGCAGGTGGGGGCCCAGTTGGAATTTTCTTCAGGTTGAGTAGCCCATCCTGCTCAAAAGGCCTCTGAATAAGGGTGGTTAAAGGATGTTGAATGAAGCTCCTATGTTTCCAGAGGTCAATTATTCAAATCTCCCAAAATTTCCTCTCAACGCATGGCTATGATGCTCTGCTAATACTCGTGCTTGTGATCAGAGATGCACATATTGTCAGCCACTAAGGGACATGTTCAACTGGTTATGGTCAAGCAACTGACAAGTAAATCTGTAGTATTGGGCAGAATATTTGCTGTGGCCCATCTTTTATACCAAAACAAAATATGTACATGATAACACTTCCAATCAATTAAGATCAGAAGCCATGAGAGCCATTGCTGGCCTTGCTCCAAAATTTGAAACCATCATTATGATGATGATGGTGGTGGTGGTGGTGGTGGTGGTGGTGTACTATCTCAAATAACTTTCCTTCAGTCAGTTTATCATACCCACCACCTCAATAATGAAAGATAAAATGAAATCAAACTAAAGTAAAAATTTAAATAAAATCTCATTTTATTTACAAGTCAGAGACAAAAGTCATTTCTATAAATTTGACTAAAAAAAAATGTGTTTTTCCTGACAAAATTAATTTCTTTCAGCTAAATTAACAATTTAGATATTTTAATAAATTATCAAAATTCTTCAATCAACATTTTATCTTGAAATAACCAAAGAGAGTGAGCCTCATACACAGGAGTAAATTTACCCCCCAAGGGGCCGGTGATAAATATGTCAGAAAATTCAGAATTAATTTGGTCAGTCTGGAATGGAGGGAGTCAAGGACAGAAAAGAGGTTAAGAGGTATTGACTTACTAAAACTTACTAAATTCTATAATTTAAATAGATATTTACAAAACTATCTAATTAAATAAATATCTACATAAATTATATCTAATTAAATAGATATTTACAAAGTCATATCTAATTAAATAGATATTTATATAAAATATATCTAATTAGATATTTACACAAATCATATCTAATTAGATATTTATATAAATTATACCTAATTATATTGACATATTAAAGGAATACGTTGGCAACTTATGTAACCTAATGAATTTACGCTTTTAGTCATTTCACTCACTGGGCTTTGGTTATGCCGGAGCACAGCCTAGTTAGGTTAATCAAGCAAACCAATTCCAGTACTTTGCCAAACCACTAAGATATGGGGACATAAACAAACCAACACTGAATGTCAAATGGTAGGGAGACAAACATAAACACAAAGGCGTGCACACACACACGCACACACGATGGGCTTCTGCACAGTTTCTCTCTACTAAATCCACTCACAAGGCATTGTTTGGTCCAGAACTATTAATAGAAGACACATGGCGTAAGACTGGACCCAAAATTGTGAAGCCATAGCTGTGACCTTCAAATCTTTTATTGGTCAAATGTAAAACCCCAAACAAAATATACCAGAAGGTTAATAGGAAACAAAATTAAATCTTTTCTCTATTTTTACTTAACCCTTTCATTACCAACCCGGCTGAAACCGGCTCTGGCTTTGAGTATAAATGTCGTGTTTTCATAAGTTTTGATTTAAAATCTTCCACCAAACCTTAGTCACAATTTATGTCCCTAACACTGGCTTAATGATAACTAAGTTATTTTACTAAATTCTTTGTTATATTTAAAGTAATTGAAAGAAACACAGAGCATCTCAAAATAAATACAGTAACAAATGGGTTAAATGTACTGCTGTCTATGTCCTCTAATGACAGACCAGTAAAAACAAGTTATAAATGACTAATTTAGCAGGAAATTCTCTGAAGGTATTGGATAAATTCTCTTTGTCTACATGAAATAATATTACCATCATATGCTGATAGTTAATTAATAACTTAAAATATTGTTTAATTACTTTGTTATTTATGGTATTTCAAAGAAATGTGAGATTTTTCTCATTCTTCAACCATTCACTTTAAGAAACTGGTGAATGGAAATAAGCTCACAAGAAAAAATGTCAAATTCTTAAAGTAATTAAACAACATTTTAATTGACAATAAATGACTGGTACACAATCACAATATACAAGTTCCATGCTGGCATGGGTTGCACAGTTTGACAAGGACATGATGAGTCGAAGGACTGCATCACGCTCAAATGACACCGCTCCGCTGGCTAAGCGAGCAGGCCAACAGAAGAAAGAGTGAGAGAAAGTTGTGGCGAAAGAGTACAGGAGGGATCGCCACCACCCCCTGCCAAAGCCTCGGGGAGCTTTAGATGTTTTCGCTCAATAAACACTCACAACGCCCGGTCTGGGAATCGAAACCGCGATCCTACAACCGCATGTCCACTGCTCTAACCACTGGGCCATTGCACCTCCACATATGTGCATTTATGCATATGCATGTATTTATTTACATACATACATGCATATTCTCCCCATGATTTGACGAACCACAAGTAATGCCCAAAGTTTTTTCTTTTTCTTTTTCCCTTTTGTTTTTGTCCCCCCTTTTGATAAGTTGTGACAATTCACAAGTAACAACCTAAAAAATTTAATGGAGCTTCCTGATTGGTGTAAAATGGTAATTGTCTACATCAGTGGTTTTCAACCAGGGTTCCGCCAATACAGTCCAGGGGTTCCGCAAGAAGTTACAAAACTGCTAAAATCGGCAGTAATTTTTAATTCTCCTGTGCAGATATGTGTGCATAAGACTATTAAATTATTGCACAGGGGTTCCTCGAGCCAGTGGAATGTTTCCTTGGGGTTCCGCTCCAGCAAAAAGTTTGAAAAGCACTGGTCTACATGACTAGTAAAAAGATATGAATGCAAATTTCTGAGGAAGCATACACATGTAATGGTGGCATACTCAAAATTCACAGATATTATAAATGATATCTAATAATATCCTATGGGTGTGAAAATGTCCTCACAAACATGCAGAAACATATGACACAGGACATTAATAAAGTCAAAAAATTTCCATCCACACAGAGTTTGCTTTGTAATGTGCTCTTAAAAGCTCCTATGCTTCTTGTCAGTTACCACATGTTAACTCCATCTTTTGGGGTAATCCAATGGTATGGGTATACATGTGGAACTCCTTTTAGTTTAGGATATATATAATAATAACATATCATCATCGTCGTCGTCGTTTAACGTCCGCTTTCCATGCTAGCATAGGTAGGACGATTTGACTGAGGGCTGGCAAACCAGATGGCTGCACCAATCTTGATCTGGGAGAGTTTCTACAGCTGGATGCCCTTCCTAACGCCAACCACTCCGAGAGTGTAGTGAGTGCTTTTATGTGCCACTGGCACATTAAACATGCCAACGGCACAGGTGCCAATAAGGCGATGCTGGTAAGGATCACGCTCGAATGGTGCCCTTTTATGTTCCACTGGCATGGAAGCCGATTAGCCACTCTGGCAACGATCACGCTTGGATGGTGCTCTTAGCACCCTACTAGCACGGGGCACAAGAACCAGTAAGGCGAAGCTGGCAACGGTCACACGGATGGAAATTCATAGGTTTGAATTATGCATTGCAATGTAAGTTTCTACACCACACACCATCATTAGGTTGCTATTTTCATATTCATATAACATTATTTAAGATTAGCCTCAATAATTATGTATTTGAATACAGTTTTAGATCTATTGCTTGGGCGGATGCTTCTTCAGGCAGGACATTACTAAAGTACTATTAGCCAGATCCACTGACCTTAAGGACACACACCATTTTACACCAATCAAATAATTTCATTCCATTGGTGGATGTAACTTATGACTAGCCAAAGAGAGACAAAAAACAAAAAAAGCAGAAATCCTCATCAACTGGTGGGTGTTGCTTATGAAAAAACAGGTAGGTAAAATTTCCGAGATCCATGGACGAGTTCTCTCCAGCGGTCTTTGTTCCTCATCATCACTGCCACGTCCTGTGTCTCCCAGAGACCAGTGTCTGTCCTTAGGGCATCAACATATGTCATCCTCAGCCACCTCTTCTAGTGTGTCCATGCATAGGCCCACACAGAAGCAGTGAGTGCAATATCAACTCTGGATGATGGTGAGCATGTCCAGCTAACCTCAGTCTCCTCCGTGTTATTTTTTAGGTAACTATTGAGAGGCTCTTGTACAGCTCTGAGTTCTTCATCCTCATGTTCAGAGCCGTCCTCAACATTCTCGAGTAGCACCCATCCACCATCTGAGTGAGTTTCTTGGTCAGTGTCCAAGTCTCAGACCCATACAACAGCACCGACTCCACAGCAGCAGCAATGAAGACACAGATCTTCAGGTCCATACGGATCTCAAACTGTGGCATGCCACACAGGCTTTGCTCTTCCCTCTCAATCATATCACCCTCTGTGTTCCCAATTTTTGCTCCCAGATACAGGACATCCTCAACCAACTCTAGTCACTTCCCCTCTACATTCATAGTCCTTCCTGGCTTATACCAGTTACTTCGTCTTGATTCCATTAATTTTCAGCCCCACCCACACTCATTGACACAGTATATATATATATATATATATATATATATATATATATATATATAGAGAGAGAGAGAGAGGAGAGAGAGAGAGAGAGAGAGAGAGAGCCACCATGAGATTCCATTAGAAATAATAGTAAAACTTAGCATTTTTAGGAAGTGTGGAAGTTTTTGTGGATTTCTCTAATTTCATGCTTTCTCTGTTACTGTCTGCCCAACATACTTGCAGTTTACTACTACCATTAGTTGTCTGCACCCCCCAATGTACCCACAACACTACACTTACCCGCTGACTCAAGAGTAACACATCTGTTAAATATCATGCTAAAACCTCTGCTCTTGGCATCAATTTAATCTACAATAGAAACCATGAGCCAACAAGGGAGTCTCTTCATCAACAATTTTCAAACTGTTCTACTCCATGGCTGACATACTTAAAGAAAGTGTTAAATATCTTACAACACAATCATCAGTTTTCTTAACAGTTTTATTACATAAAAATTGAACAATGAATTTGTTTTAAAATAAAATGGATGCACATTTATTCTACTCAGCCATAAAACAATACACATGCATGAGTGAAGTGCAAAATGCATTAAAAATACTTTAGTATCCAACAAAGTAAATGCTTTATGTGGCCATTAAATCTGCTTGAAATAGCAACCAAATTTCTCTGAAAGCGCAACCTACAATCTTGAAAGAAGGAAATGGCACAGCAGATAATGTTGTCACAGATGCCTGGACAGAAAAATGGTGTAGAATACTCACAACTAGGATGTTTTTGAACACAGGTCTGTACAAGGTTAACCTTAGGCTAAACAACAACAATGAAATGATGTATAATAGCATTCAGTGAATATCAAATAATTGATGTTTCAGCCATAGATCATAAGTCTGATCAAAGACGTTCCACTAATGACCATCCTGTCAAATATTTAGTGTACCTAAGACTACATAATCCATTGTATCATTACAATACTTTAGTCCAGTAAAAGAATAAAACAGTGTGTGTGTGCGCGCATGTTTGTGTATTATTATCATCATCATCATCATCGTTTAACATCCGCTTTCCATGCTGGCATGGGTTGGATGGTTCAACTGGGGTCTGGGAAGCCAGAAGGCTGCACCAGGCTCCAATCTTGATCTGGCAGTGTTTCATGCCCTTCCTAACGCCAACCACTCTGAGAGTGTAGTGGGTGCTTTTTATGTGCCACCAGCACAGGTGCCAGGCAAGGCTGGCAATGGCCACGATCGGTTGGTGCTTTTTATGTGCCACTGGCACGGAGGCCAGTCGGGGCGGCGCTGGCAATGGCCACATTCGGATAGTTCTTTTATGTGCCACCGGCACTGGTATCACAACTACAATTTCCATTGATTTTGAGCGAAGTTACAGAAAGAGTTATAACCTAATTAACAATAAAAAGAATTAGACTAGATGAGACACCGTTTGGTTCGGTACCAGGAAGAAGTATTACTGATACTCTCTTTCTAGTGAAACAACTGCAAGATAAGTATCTAGTTGAAAGTAAGCCACTGTACTAAGCATTTGTTGACCAGAAGAAAACCTTCTCAGGGTCCTTCACTCCTTGGTCTGGTGGTCTCTGAGGAAGGTTGTGAGAACCATACAAGCCATGTACAGGAGTGATGTCTGCAAGGCGAGTTAACAATGAGTACAGTAATGAATTAACTGTACAGGTAGGAGTTCACCAAAGTTCAGTTCTCAGTTCCCTCCTACTGATCATAGTTCTCCATGCCATGACAGAGGAATTTAAGCTTTGATACTCTTAGGAAATGCTATATGCTGATGATGCCATTCTTATAGTGGAATCTGAAGTAGAAACAGAGGAAAAAATTCCAGATGTGAAAGCAAAAACTGAAATCAAAAGTTAACTCAGCAAGGACCAAAATTCTAGTAAACAGAAAAATATAGAGGACTACCTATTTCTTTATTGCCCACAAGGGGCTAAACACAGAGGGGACAAACAAGGACAGACAAACGGATTAAGTCGATTACATTGACCCCAGTGCGTAACTGGTACTTATTTAATCATCCCCGAAAGGATAAAAGGCAAAGTCGACCTCGGCGGAATTTGAACTCACAATGCAACGACAGACGAAATACCGCTAAGCATTCCGCCCGGTGTGGTAACGTTTCTGCCAGCTCACTGCCTCAGTGGACTACCTACTTTTCAAAAATGGCCCACCTCGATAGAAAGGAAAAACATAGATAGAAATTCCATATGGTGTACACAGAGAGGTGAAGTGGAATCATAAGCAGGTTAACAGAGAACATGGATTTTGTATGTGGCAGAAGTGCAAGAGCAATACATATTAAGAATATATTGCAAATTAAGTGACCTAATTAGCAGAGGAGGAGGATATGCTGAAAGTATAGTTACTATAATAAAAACCAGCAGGAGAAAGTTCAGAGAGCAGTTACTTTTGTTGGTAATAAAATGTTTCTCTCTCTCTCTCTCAGTGAAAGACATGGTATGCTGCTTGCATATAAATAGCAGAAAGACATAGATTCTGAATTGCAGAAAACATACAAAGACTGGAAAGGAACACAGCTAGTATGCTCAGTTGGATGTGCAATACCTGTGTGCATGCATGACAGTGCAAATGTGCTGAGAGAAAAATCAGGCATGAGAGGGATCAAATGTAGTGTGCAAAAGAGAAGACTGCATTGGTATGGTTATGTAATGCATATAGATGCAGATAGTTGTATAAAAAGCCAATAACTTAGTGGATAGGACTTGTGAAAGAGGGAGACCCAGGGAGACATGTGACAAAGTAGTGAAGGCTGATCTGAACATATTGAGCCTTGTGGAGAAATGACAGAAGACTAAGAGGATTGGTGATTCCTTGTGCTAAAGAAGAGCCATCCACCACAGTGAAAGATCCTATATACATTATGTTTAAGTCCATACACTCACCAGGCCTTGCACTCTATCTATCCCTGCCAAGCCTCCTTCCCCAACTCTAATTTTCCAAACACCGATCCCTCCACCCTTCTAACCACAGCACTATTTAGCTGCAGTAATATGAGAACAGAATCTGTTGTACACATTTCACTCCCCTACCAGTTACCTCCCATTATCCCTAGAACTACTCCCTTTCAAAATCCATCTCCCATTCTCACTATCCTCCCTTCCCACTCTATCGGCCTTCAGCCTCTCCTTTCTCTACCTCCAGTTATCTCTTCCTCTCCTCTGAGTTACATCTCAGGACTGTCATACCCCATTTCTAATACACTCCCTTATCTGCTGTCATTCTCAATACCCTTTCATATCTGCAGTCCACTGAATGCCCTGACACACACAAACCTTGGCCCTCCACTCACCCTAGCGATTTCTATGTACATCTGACATCTATTTCGCTCCACTCTCTCACCATTCACATTATCTTCGTATTTTCTCATCTATCTACAGGCTCTTTATACTACTATTCACCAGTGTTCCTGTCCTGCCACTTATCACCTCCTTCTTTCTGAGCTGCTCCGATATCTTTTACCTTATCTCCCCATACTAATATGTACCTATTTCTTTGCTACCCACAAGGGGCTAAACATAGAGGGGACAAACAAGGACAGACAAAGGGATTAAGTCGATTACATCGACCCCAGTGCGTAACTGGTACTTAGTTAATCGACCCAGAAAGGATGAAAGGCAAAGTCGGCTTTGGTGGAATTTGAACCCAGCAATTTGAACGTAGCAGCAGACAAAATACGGCTGGGCATTTTGCCCGGCGTGCTAACGTTTCTGCCAGCTCGCCACCTTCCTCCATACTAATATTTACCATTAACCAAAACCTTCACTCTTGTTCATCATTCATTAGATTCCCCTCAACCCCCTTCTCTAACCACTCCTGTGAAATTCCCTACCTACCCTTCCTGATCCTCTCTTATGCTCATCTTTGTTTATCATGTGGGGATGCTCTGACATCTTGTCACCACCACTTTCATCTTCCTTCCAACTACTCCCACCGAACCCAATATATGGTGTGGCGATGTATCTCCTTAATAGCAAGACACCTGCCTCTCTATAGCTTTTCTTTGTCCTCAGTTACTTAGCGACCTCACTACCATAGAAAAAAACACCTAAAATGATCAGTGTTGACCATGGCAGAATTTGAACTCAGAAGGTAAAATTATCAGTGTTAGGAACAAAATATTATACTGTCGAAACATGCTAAAACAAGGGCTTGATGCAGCCATCTAGTTTGTTGAATCTTGTCAAACCATCCAACCAAACCGTCCGACCTATACCAGCATGGAAGATGGACATTAAATTATGATTAGACGCATGCACGCGCACACACACACACATATATACAGGCTTGGGTTGAACACAATAATGGAAACATCACTTGCTTAACCATTTTTTCCTATTGGCAATATGGCATGTTCAAAGCTATACTAGTCTGTACATAGGCATTTATTTATATGGATTAAATAATAATAATAATAATAATTGTGTACAGTGCTCAGGTGCACTACAACTCATCTAAAGTGTATATATAATCAGGTGTAGTTTCGGCGGATTTCGGAAAGCATGAGGGCCTTAAAAGATGCAGTGTCATGGCAGTCAACAACTGACGCAGGCAGTTTATTCCATGCTTCAGCAACTCTGAGCGTGAAAAAATGTTTCCGAAAGTCATGGGAGCTGTATTGTTTTCTGACTTTGTAGGCATGTCCACGTGTGTTAGACACATGGAGATCAAAAAGGTGTTCAGTGTTGTTGTTGGTGAGGCGGTTGATAACTTTGTGGGTGTTTACCAAGTCCGTCGCCAAACGCCGGAGCTTCAGTGAATCCATGCCCAGGGAAACAAGGCGC
>NC_043012.1:34121539-34159039 GCF_006345805.1 Octopus sinensis
ATCATCAGGCACCAGTAAAGAATGGCATTACTGATAGCTTAATATATATATGAAGGACTCCTAACCCCAAACTTGAAGAGAGGAAAAAGAAAGATAATCTTGTTTAGTCCTCCATGAAATTTAGATGTAGCTATTAATGTAGCTAGAACCTTCCTGTCCCTAATTCTTTACTGGTGCCTGATGGTAATGGACTATAGACTAATTCGCTAGATCCAGTAGGTGGGTTACCGACCTGTTGTCGCATTTTACTATTGTTTATGCGGTGAATAAGCTGTTCTAAATTAGCAGAGTCAGAGTGTGTGTGTGTGTGTGTGTATCATCATCATTGCTTAACGTCTGCCTTCTGTGCCGGCACACACACGTGTTTAGGGCACTCAATGTCAGCATCAATTCACCATTTTGTTATCATCCATCACTCTCTCTCTCCCATTATCCCACACCATTACTTTCTCTTCTGTTAACTTCTGCAACGATTCCCTCTTCTACCCACTGTATTAACCACATTGTCCTGTATGAATGGACTCACAATGTAAAACAATGAAGGCTTTTTTTTTAAAGCATATAAACTAATGGCATTAATGCTGGTGTAAAAAAAAAAAAAGAAATGCCTCCAGAACACAATGTAAAGTGGTTGGTGAGAGGAATGGCATCCAGCTGTGGAAAGTATGCCAAAGTTAATGATGTCAGTCCCCAGATCCATCAAAGAAGGAAATAACTCCAAATAAAAGCTAATTCAGATTGTGACATATCAGAATTATCATTCATTCATTGTTTGACCGTGGTCGAGACAATGGAATTTACTATGTTACGCCAGACTTCACGGTCCATCATAGCATTACGGAGGTCCTGTTGCTGGATGCCTGTATCCCTGGAGATTACATCAGGGTAGGAGAGTGTGTGCCCTCTGGTATCGCGAGCAGATGGCTTCCAGAGGAGAAGAGTAGAAATTACCTCGTTTCCAGCTCTACAACAATGTCCAGCACACTGGACTCTTCTACCTTTCACAAGAGATGATACAGGTGGTAGTTTCCCATATATTTGTACTTTGGTTGGATGATGCTTCCACGAGAGATTTTGAGCTCTCATAAGGAGGCGAGTGTAAGTTCCATCCAACCATGTCAGAATGGATTGGATGGCTAGACAGGAGCTGGCCAGGCAGGAATCTCAAACTGACTTCTGTCTGTTTTGACAGGGTTTTTACGACTGGATGCCCTTCCTAACACCAACCACCCAGCAGAGTGGACTGAGTGCTTTTTACATAGCACAAGCACAGGCAAGGTTAGGTTGGCATGGTTTTTACAGCTGGATGCCCTTTCAAACGCCAACCACTTTACAGTGTGGACTGAATGCTTTTTGAGAGGCACCAGCACTGGTGGGTCACCGAGTAACTTGTAAGACAGAGATCTTTTGAGAGGGGAGGGGAGCATTGGAAGAGAGGATCTTGTGTCAGATGATGAAAGGTTACAGTGAGACGGAGAGACAGCAGCAGGTGTCTTGCTGTAGGTCAGGTACATGGTTACCCAGCGAGAGAGAGAGAGAGAGAGAGAGTGAGAGACAACAGGAGCGCATGAGAGAGCCGGAGAGAGATGGTGGCAAAATGCCACCAGAGTCACAAGGGACAGGGATCAGTAAAAGGACACGCTCTTGTAATTAAAAATGATTGGGGGATACTGGCTTTATTTAACACTTTCGTTACCAACCCAGCTGAAACCGCCTCTGGCTCTGTAGTACAAATGTCTTGTTTTCATAAGTTTTTAATTAAAATCTTTCACCAACACTTAGTCACAATTAATGTTCCTAACACTAGCTTAATGATAACTAAGTTATTTTGCTAAATACTTTGTTATATGTAAATTAATTGAGAGGAAAACACAGCATCTCAAAATATATACAGTAACGAAAGGGTTAAACAACAACAGAAAAAATAATCAGAAGTATAAAACAACTTTATGCTCTATAATTTATTTAATCAATAAATACACAAAAAACTATCATTT
This sequence comes from Octopus sinensis, assembly GCF_006345805.1. Classification (NCBI taxonomy): domain Eukaryota; kingdom Metazoa; phylum Mollusca; class Cephalopoda; order Octopoda; family Octopodidae; genus Octopus; species Octopus sinensis. Next base: position 34,123,537 of record NC_043012.1, read on the forward strand.
TGTTAAATTTTTCTTTTCTTTTTAAAAACAAATACACAAGAGTAGAAAGTTGTCTTAAAACCAGAAAATGTTGAAAATTTAATTTAGTAAATTGTGTAAATTTGTAATTAGTTGAGTCTCTGGCATGACTAAGATTAAATACTTCAATTCCAATATGTTGCTAATGGTTACATTGAAGAGAAATTAACTTGTGTAATTTGATAGCTCCTAACAAAAATTAGTTTGAAGCAACAGTTTAAAAAAGAAAAGGATTCCTCCTTCATTAAAACACAAGAAGTAAAAACTAAAAAGTGATTTACATCATTCTTTTATTTAACTTTATTTTAGTTTCCCACTATCAGTGTTTATCGACTTCGATGTACAGTATTTTTGGAACATCTTATTCATTTGAAAGCTTCTTTTGTTTTTCTCCTCTGTTGTCTCTTTATCCACATTAGATATTCATGGAGTGATGGGGAGGACAAATAACTGTTCACGTTTAGTTTATCATTTATTATCTAACAATATTTTCTGTAAAGTTTTATCTATATTACCGGGAAAATATTTGTCAAAATTATCTGGTCAAAGCAACTACTATCAGAAAGAGAAATATATGCAGTCATTTCCATTTTACTATATAACATCAGTGATGAAATTCTGATAGAATCCAAGAACTCACTGCTGACAAATGACAAGATTTCAGTATATTGTCAGTATAAAGGATTTGTGCAAATGCTACACACATATGGATTATACAATAAAACTTACATTCTCCCCAATTCAAACGAAATTTTTAGTGATATCAGCAATGTTTTACAGTGAAGAAGTTCTTTGCAAGCTCCATACGTTAAATGCAGAAACTCTCTAACACATACTATAAAATCCTCTATTATACATGTTCGTAAATGAATAAAATACAAAATATGAGGAAGTTACCTGCAGTAGATTGGCACTTTGTCCAGGGTAAGATTGACTTCATTGTCTATATAAAAACAGAAGTAAGCGCTGACCCTCAACCCTCCATAGACCAAGATGCATTTTTTTTTATAATAAAACTAATTTCTAGATGACATTTTAAATATCTAATACTTGAAATTGAAAATAGAATCTCAAGTTAAACTTTTTAACCAAACAGGAATGGCTGTGTTGTTAAGATCTGTAGCAACCATGTCTTCAGGTCCAATCTTACTGTGTGGCACATCAAGCAAATGTTTTCTACTGTTGCCCCAGGTTAGCTAATGCCAATGGAATTTGGTAGGCAGAAACTTGTGCAAAGACTTGCTACATGTGTGTGTGTGTGTATGAGGAGATACCCAAAAGTAACCAGAAACATTCTCTGTGAGACAAACCTGCTGTAGTTCAGGTTTCTCGTCTTTGTTTTGCAGTGTTTTTCCCCTGTTTGATGATTTTGCGATGGCTGGAATGAAGGAACAGCTTGCTTCCGTGAAATTCTGTTTTCTGCTGGAGAAAAGGGCAGCTAAAACAGTTGTCATGCTTCAAACAGTTTACAAGAGTGCTACCACAAGCAAAACACAAGTTTATGAGTGGTTTTCACACTTTAAGAATGGTCGCTTATCGCTTGAAGACCAACCTCATTTAAGGCAACAGTCTACCTCCTGAACAAATGAAAATTCATGAACTGATCTTGGAGGGTGATCGCCAAACAATTGATGAACTTGTTAATATGACTGGTGTATCCTGGAGCTCCTGCCAACGAATTTTGAGCAAGGAATTGCGAATGAAAAGAGTTCTAGCAAAATTTGTGCCTTGCTTGCTCATGGAAGATCAAAAGCAGTCACGACTGAACATGTGTTGTGAACTGAAAGAACAGTTGGAAGTTAATCCAGACCTTTCTTTGAAGGTCATCATTGGTGACAAAAGCTGGCACTAGAGAATTTGCAGATGTGGAAGAGGTGAAGAAAAAAACCCGACGGAGGCATTAAAAGGCATCACACTTTGCAAGAGTTTCAGGATTACTCTGAGCAGTGGAAAATGCATCTGGACTGATGCATTGCTTCAAATGGAGAATATTTTGAAGGTGATAAAGCTGTTAACATGTAAAACTATGCAGAGCTAATGCAGTTTTACACCTCTCCTTGAAAAATGCATTTTTTTGAAAAACTTTTTCTGGATTCCTATGTTTTAGATGTCAGAGATGACAAATATACAAAAGAATTTTTAACCCCCCCCCCCATCAAAATTTTTGATTTTGTTTACTTTAAAGAGATCATAGCAAGCATATGCAAATCAAAATTAAATACAGATAAAAAACATTAAAGTGAAAAGAATTTGCATTTCACTTGTGTTTTGCCTTAAATAATCATAAATAATAATTTAATGTAAATTAATTATACACCATTTTATGAGAAACAAGCAATGTTTAATAATTAATGTCATAAAGTTTAATAAGGGGCTCAAATTCCACCCCTCTTCCAATTTTAAATTTTGAACTTTTCCATCCATTTATTTATTTATCTGTCTTGTCCATTTATTTATAAGATATATTTGTCAACTAAATGTGGCGATCCTATAGAAGACGGTGTTACTGTTGTTTTTAGCCCCAGGAAGACATTCATATCTATCTCTTTATACACATATCTATGTGCTTATTAAATTTAAAATTTTGAAAACATGGTTTCTTGCATATTCGGAATCTCTCTCAGTTAAAACATTGGGGAAAAATTTTGATAAAGTTCTAAATTTTATTTGGGGGGGGGGGGGGAATTTTTTTTAAATGTTTGTTTTTTTCTGCATATTTATAATTTCCAACATCTAAAACGTAGGAATATGAAATTTTTTTTTAAATGCATTTTTCAAAGAGAGGTGTGAAACTGCATTAGCCCCAACCATGGAAATAAAATATGGTAAAATTCTGGTTTCTTTTGGGTACCCCTCATACACATCTATGTATGTGTGTATCTTCTTGTCGAATCACTAAATTATGGGGGACACACTGAAACCAGTTGTCAAGCAGTGGTGGGGGGACGAAGATGTGCGCGTGCGCACACACACACACACACACAACAGGTTTCTTTCTACCAAATTCAATCACGAGGCTTTGGTCAGCCTGAGTCTATAGAAGACACTTGCCTGTTGTGCCACATGGTTCTGGGATTAAACCCAGAACCATGTGGTTGATAAAAGATGTAAACATCTGAAGAAACCAATAAAGCAGTATATTTGAATGAAAGTACCATCTGACATGGGTATTCCACCCAAGTTGCAAACATACTTTTATCACTTGCCACCATAAGTGCAGTTAACTAAATGATTGACCCATCATAAACCTTTAACCAAGGAGTACAGAAGCATTTTGAAATTAATCAACCCAGGCCATTCTCACTAGACTTTAGCTACATACATGCCAGACTATAATCTTGCATGGTCTGTGAGAGGATTAAGGGATTTCACTAATTCAGAACAAATTTCATAAAGAAAATACCCTAAATATAGAAGAGGACCAAAAATACTCAAACAAATCTATAGCAACAGCCAAGTACACACACACACACACAAACTAAATACCTACGTACATTCTCTCTCTCTCTCTCTCTCTCTCTCTCTCTCTCTCTCACACACACACACACACACACACACACACACACTATGAGTAGAAAATAGTTGAATCAGTTGAACATCAAACAAAATACTCTGTGGTGTCTGGATACTTCCATTTCCAGTCTGAGTCCAAATCCAGCTCAAGTTGACTTTGCCTTTTGTCCTTCTGAGATCAATAAAATACCAGTGGTATCCTGGGATCTTTACAGTAAACTGTACCCCACAATAGCCACAGTTCTGACTGAAACCAGTAAAAGAATACATATGTTGTTACATCACAATCATCATCACTTTCACATTTGCATTTCCATTCTGGTATGGGTTGTATGGATCACAGTATCTCACCACTTGCTGTAATTCTTTACCATCTAGCAGCAAGTAATAAAAAAAAAAACTATTTTCTTAGTTGTGTATGTCATGGCTGGATGCCTTGCCTACAACCAACCACTTTATAGCATCAACAAGGTGTATTTTACCCTTCCACAGCACCAGAGCATTTGTTGGCACCAGGACTAAAATGTTTTCTGTACCCATTTAGGCAACAATCCAAAATGCAAAACTAGCAAAAGAATGTGTGTATGTGTGTTTGTGAATGGGTGTTTATATATATATAAAATGTCATAGGGTACATAGCTTTCATTATACACCCATACACACACAAGTCATTAAGAAAGAAAGATAGTTGAAATCTTAGATCCTTATAATGAGGTCTACATCATGTATGAAGTACAATGAGATATAGAAGTTCACTGAAACCGTATTGTAGATGAATCATCAAATTCGATGACTGGCGTCCGTGCTAGTGGGGTGCAAAGAGCACCATACGAGTGTGATCATTGACAGAGCGGCTAACTGGCTACCATGCCAGTGGCTCTAAAAAGGCACCATTCGAGCGTGATCGTTACCAACGTTGCACTACTGGCACTCGAGCCCCGTGCTAGTAGAGTATTAAGAGCACCATCCGAGCATGATCGTTGCCAGAGCGGCTATCTGGCCTCCGTGCCAGTGGCACGTAAAAAACACCATTCGAGTATGATCATTACCAATGTTGCCTTACTGGCACCTGTGCCGGTGGCATGTGTAAAAGATTCAAGCGAGGTCATTGCCAGTACTGCCTGACTGGCCCCCATGCCGGTGGCACATAAAAAGCACCCACTACACTCTCGGAGTGGTTGGCTTTAGGAAGGGCATCCAGCAGTAGAAACTCTACAAGATCAAGATTGGAGCCTGGTGCAGCCATCTGGTTCGCCAGCCCTCAGTCAAAATCGTCCAACCCATGCTAGCATGGAAAGCAGACGTTAAACGATGATGATGATGATTAATTACAATGAAGAGGATTCGGGCACAAAATAATTCATAAACAGAATATCATCAATATACTTAAATATACTTTATGTATAAACTTTATAACTGAGGAGTGAAAAAAGCCAAGTGGTGAATAGAATTGAAAAGAAAAACGAACAGAAAGAAAATCTAAAAACAGAAACCTTATGAAGCAGAATTTAGAGAAAAATAGTAAATCTTTATTTCTGCAGCTGTCACTGCGAAAACATGGAGAAAGAAAAATCAACACATCTCTTCCAGCTGAACTATTTTACTTTAAGCTTTATGTGTGTGTGTGAGTGTGTGCATTGTCCCCCACGGCGCTCTCTCTCTCTCTCTATCCCTCTGCCTTAATGTAAAATCATTGACAACAGCTGTAGATTGCAAGTTCCTGAGAAAATTTTTGTTCCACTTTCTTGTAGTTAGATCACTTGCTCTGATAATTTCGTAGTCGACTATTTTACAGCATTAGTGCATGGCAGGAATATATATCAACCAATATGTAGCATGGAATCTAAGAAACTTGTCCTATAGATATGTGTCAGGGTGTACTATCAACAGACGAGGTACTTACACATTTAATACACATTTAATAAAGATGATTTATTGCTTCAAGTTAATCATTCTCTTTCTCACTTTTACATGTGTCTGTGTGTATACATACATTTTTACGCTAGCATGAAAAGCAGACGTTAAACAACGATGATGATGATGAATAGGGTATGCTAAAGTGGGGACACAAACAATTTATTTTCTTTTTCTTTTATATTTTGATAGTCCAGAAAGTTATAATCTTAAAATTAACACCAGTTTTTAATTCTTAGCTCATTAATAAAAATAAGAATCAAAATAAGAGTGTAAAAATTAGATATCTGACAAATTGAAAAAAAAAAGAAGAAAAAATTGTTTTCCTCTCTAATGCTTGGCCTCATTATTAGAGGCAGCCATCTGCAAGTGTCATAACGAGTTGAGTATGTGGAACTAATCATTAACTTTCACATCCACCCATTTATTACGAATCAACACGCAACATAACATTATTATCTAAAATATAGAAACTCACTGGGAAAGACACAGGGAAAGAGAACAAAATGAAAGGAAAAAAAGGTCACCAGCAATAGAACAAGTATTACAGAGGTGGTGGCCATTGTAATACAAGTTGTGATGGTTGTAGCAGTAGAAGTAGTGGTGGTGGTGAATGTTACAGCAGTAGTAGTAGCAGCAGTGAAAAAGAAAGAAAAACACCTTGAAGGCAGAACAAAGAAAACAAAAAAGTTCAAGGCAAAGGAAAAAAATATAAAAATGACAATGAGAAAACGGGAAGAGGAGAAAGAGTTAAAAAAAAAAGAGTAGGGAAAGTAGAAATAATACATAATCACTGGTAAAACTGGTGTTAGATGGCCAAGATCAGTAAAGTAACCGTTATTATTTGGCCCCAGGTCAGCCTGGATCTGGCAGAAATTTTATTTTAAAATATTGGCTCTGTAACAACTGCTGGTTCAGGTCAAACCTGTGTATCCCTGATTTTAGAATAGGTAAACTGTAGCCCTGTGTGTCATTAGATGTAATTAAAAAGGGGTTAACATCAGAAAGGGCAGCTGCAAAATACTTTGAAAAGCCACATCCAACCCATACCAGCAAGGAGTAACCTATGAAATTAAAGCTTTTACATCACTCAAAATAGATATTTATTTCCCTTTAGGGATCCAAACATCAATTTTTAATGCCCATCTACACTCTCTCAGCTTTTTTGACATACTTATCCACTACTTCCCTCAGCTCTTTAATGTATGTGTATCTATTTGTCTAGTAAACTGTGGGTAATTGCCCCACCCCCACCACCACCACCCTTTATTCTACCTTCCATGTAAATAGACACTGTATAAGATATTACACTCTCCAGTTTCAATCTCTTCAGATTATTCAGTTTGTATGGAGAGAGAAATTCCTTGAGATTTGTCCATGTCAGCCAACATCTCAAGTGATTGGACTGAAGATTTGGTTCAGGTGAAACCTTCAGGTGGATAAGAACTAGGGTTAAGGTTAGAAGCAGAGAGGCTAATCTTGCACTGAAATAGGCTGAGATGAAAATATCCCTGAAAAGTGAGACAGAGGTGACAAACATATCCTTTGCACTCTACAATTGCCTGACCCAGGCTTTACTTGACTAGGCTGTTGTGTCTGCTCTTTTGCTTGTTGTGAAATGAACATATTCCACTAGTCAGAAGGTTCGGCTGCTGCCAACTATCTCTGTGGTAAGTACTGTAAACCATGGCTGGCAACATGCAGAAATAGTCATGGCAGAGGCATCTGCAGAAAGACCTGGATTATAAAGTATGGTTGCAATAAAGTATGGTGATATACACTTTCCTGCAATTTGTCACTATGACAGAACTGCAGTATTGGGTCAAAAGAAGACCAAAACTAAGTACCTGATATTGGGAATGTTCTCCACATACAGAGTGTGTGGTTAGCAAGAGTGATGAAGTTCACGGGGAAACCTTGAGTTTAGGTGAAGACCAAATTGAACAGCTTACTCCAAAGGACAACTAGTAGTTTTCTTCTGTGTGGTGGTGGTGACGACAACAGTGTGTATGAGATAGAAATTATATAAAAATATACTTCTAAGTGTTAATGAAAGAATTAACTCAATGAGTGAAAGGCAAATTATATGACGCCTGTGTACGGACAGCTACACTACATAGCAATGAGACATGGGCTATGACTACTGAAAGAAATGAAGCCAGTATGCTTCAATGTCAGTGTGCATATATGACAGAGTGTAAGTGATTTGAGAAAAACTGGGTATACATAGCATCAGATGTAGTGTGCAAGAGAGAAGACTGAACTGGTATGGCCATGCAATGCATATGAAGACAGTTACATCAAAAGGTGCCAAGCTCCAATTGTTGAGGGAACATGTGGGTAGACCCAGGAAGATGCAGGACAACTGGTAAAAAAACCTACAGACGGAACTCACAGAGGTGATGACAAGGGACCAAGACGCCTGGCAGTTTACTGTGCTTGAAAAGACACATCAAGCTCAGTAAAAGCATGGTTGCCCTTGCATGCAAGCTTGTCCCCTACAATTCTCTCCAGTTGAGCATCCCTAATATTGCAGGCTTTTAGGTGCTGGTACCATGTAAAAAACACCCAGGATGGTGCTGCATAAAAAACACTCATGCCGATACTGCATAAAAGTGCCCAGTACTCTGTGAACTGGTTGGTGTTAGGAAGGGCATCCAGCTATAGAAACCATACCAAAACAGACATGGAGCCTAAACATCCCTTCAGCTGGTCAGCTCCTGTCAAACTGTCCAACCCATGCCTGCATGGAAAACGGATGTTAATTGATGATGATATATATATATATATATAAATATATATATATATATTTGCATATATACATATATTTGCATGTATATATATTTGCAGACAGACAGACAGAGATTCAAATATGAAATAGAAGCATTGCTACTGTAATAAATATTATCAACCGTATATATACTTAATACACACTGAGAATGTATCTACCTGTAGGCTGCAATTCAGCACGCTGCAGAATACTCTCTCAAAGTACTGGGTGTTAAAACACCTGAAAATCATGGACAGGCAAGACAACTCATCTCTAATCCCATCTAGGAGAGATGGACATCTATGTTTCGTCATTTTGTGGCTTGTCAACATTACGTATCTGAACAGAATTGGAGAGGAATCATTTCACCAGTTCATGACTTAAGCACACAGCGTGCAAACCATGCAATATTATGCCTGAAACCCACAAGCTGCATATCGCAGAATGAAAAGCAATACTGTCAAGTTAGTAAATGCTTCTCCTCCTAAAGACCTGGAGTTATTCTGACAGAGAATCTGGAATGTAAACAAAAGACACGGCTGTGATGCAGCATTGTTAAACAACCTACAAAGTGAGTGTTGTGCAAATGCCTCTCCCAAAACATATAACATCACCAGTGAAACATTCCTGACATGAAATTGCCAAATGGAAAAATCACTTGGGAGGGGCCTGATAGTAGGCTACTGGTAGAAAAAGCTCACACACTACAGGAAAATTCTCACAAACCTGTTTTTTAAAAAAATGGACATTGAGCAAGATAGACCAGATTGGCTGACAGTTGCACTGACTGCTCTTGTTCCCAAGAACAAAGAGACCCGTGTGACTAAAAAAAAAAGACCCACAGCATGCTTGGATGTTATGTACAAACTGTACACAGGCTGTCTGAATATGCTTCTCCAAGACCACAGCCAAACAAATGGTGTAATAATGATGAACAGGTAGGAAGAAAGAAAGCAGACTGGGGCTGTGCTCAACAGCTCCTTCTCAACAAAACTGCCTTTATATATATATATATATATATATATATATATATATATATATATATATATATATATATATATACATATATATATATATATATATCATCATCGTTTAATGTCTGCTTTCCATGCTAGCATGGGTTGGACGATTGTGACTGAAGGCTGGTGAACCAGATGGCTGCACCAGGCTCCAATCTTGATTTGGCAGAGTTTCTACAGCTGGATGCCCTTCCTAACGCCAACCACTCCGAGAGCGTAGTGTTATATATATATATATATATATATATATATATATATATATATATATATAATTTGAATGGAGGCAATACGAACAGAAAACTAGAGGAACATGACCTATTATCCAATAGAATATTCAGTATATATGTGTACTTTCTTTGACATTAATAAATCAATATAAAGTTCGAAATAATATTAGTATTAAAAACATACAAGCATATAAACATATAAATATTTAATATTTAAAAACACGCAAAGATTTTTTTTCGAATTGGCTAGAATGTAATGATGTGAGTTGTCCTTTTCTATGTTGTTTTCATTGTGTCTTTTGTGTTGTGGAGTATCCTGATGAGGGGAGTGTCTGTTTCCAATAAATCTGAATTCTATGTCGTATTATCTGACATGTCTCCAAAATGGCCCGTCGATGAAACTTTTGGATCCACTGAACATAATCTTTGTATATTAGTATGTCCTTTTATATTTTATAATTTCAACCTTTCCACTTTGTATCAGACTTTCCCTTTTGTATCTTATCGTGTGAATTAATAATTCACTATATCTTATATCATACTGATGTCTTCTATTTTGACTGCGTATTTATTTATATTTATAAATATTTTTAAATACCTACAAGTTTTCAAACATCTTATATGCTTGTGTTGTAACTTATAAATTATTATTCCGTTATATCATATCGTGTGGAGTTACAATTCACTATATCTTATATCATATCGACGTTTTTTATATCTATGTATCTATTTATGTGTTAATATATTTTTTAAATGCCTACATATTTTAAAATATTTGCGTGTTTTTAAATATTAAACATTTATATGTTTATGTGCCTGTATGTTTTTAATACTAATATTATTTCAAACTTTATATTGATTTATTAATGTCGAAGAAAGTACACATATATACGGAATATTATATTGGATAATAGGTCATGTTCCTCTAGTTTTCCGTTCGTATTGCCTCCATTCAAATTATAAATTGGAACTTAGCTCAATTTGAGCACTTCAAGTCAAGCCTGTTTCTGAGCATTGTTAAGGTTAACAATCTCTATATAAAATAGTATTATATATATATATATAATATATATATATATATGCATACATATGTATAAGCACACATTATATAAAGACATAGAATATCCAGCTACAATTTGGAAATCTAGATTACATAACCATTCTTCTTTTAGTTTAGGAGCAAATGTAATTCTGTGAAGTTTAGTAAATGCATTTGGGATTTGAAAGACAGAAACATGAACTATGATATAAAGTGGCCCATTATTAGTTATGCTCCATTGTACAATACTAGTAATTTTAAATGTGATCTTTGCTTAGAGGAGCTATATAATTACTTCAAAATTAAAATTATCAAATTCTAGAACCAGTCTCATGTGGAAATGTTCACATAAATATAAAGAAACATTTATATATTTCAATAGTAAATAACAACTTCATAATAATTGCTTTTCCTATAATCAAATAAGCATAATTTCTCTAATTTTTTTTAGCATTCATAAATAGCTAGATAACTAATATACTGTAGGAAAAGCCAGTTCAGTATTCAACCGTTTAACAGTTTAGTATTTAGGCGTATAAAGTAATTAATAAAAGAATAGAAAATAAACATAGAAATTTTACATCATGACCTAAATGTCTCAACATGAAATTTCTACGCTTATTTTTTTATTCTTTCGTTATCTTTTGATGTCATCCTAAGCTTAAATACTAAACTAGTTTTTCCTAGAATCTATTTCTTCCTAATATTCTTTTTGTATGCATTTATGTACTATTGACGTTATTTCAGTTTACTTTCATTTTAACCTGTTTTGGGGTCACATTGATAGCGTTGTGTCAGCTGAATGTCCAAAGAAATTGCTCTAAGTGATATTTTGTACCTTTTATCTCTATCTAAACATGTGAGCACAATAGAAACGACAGTCAGTCCTGTGTGGTATAATCATCAAATAAAGATATATTCTCCATTTTTGTTCATGTTGTTATATACACATCATCATCATACACACACATATATAGGTACAACACCAACTTTGATCTAGAACCACTGATGGTCTAGAACCTCTCATAGTCTGCAGCAACTTATAACCAGGGATTTCGAATTCCTACAACAACCAAAGTAATTCACTAGTACATCACACAGTCCAGTATTAATAAACTTGTATCATTTGCACTAATGTACAGGTAAGTACTTGTATTTCATTTAACTTTTAAGTAAATTTAATATTTGCTTAGTTTAGAGGGTGCTGGTTCAGAAAAATCAGTAATTGAGAAAGGTTTTGGAAAATCAACATTGCATCTGTACACACACAGATTGTGTGTGTGTGTGTGTGTGTGTGTGTGTGTGTGTGTGCATAGTGTGCATAGTGTGCATAGTGTGCGCGTATAGTGTGTCAGGTCACTGGAAGCATAATTCAGTATGGTTTGTTCCCTGTTTGGGTCATCACTGACTAAGCTGGCATTCCCATAAGGGTAGCCAAGTGAAGAGGTTGCTTGAAAAGGTAGCAGGATAAAACAAAACCTGTCAAAAGGTAGGATGAACCCAACATAAGGTGAATGACTAACGACAGTACGCAGGGAAAAAATGATTTCATTGACTCCACAACCATAATATTCATTCATCACAGCCTAAATAAAATCCATCCAAGTCTCAGTTATTCACTAAAATATTGTAGAAAATTGTATTAAAATAAATTTAAAAACTTGCTGAAATCATTTTGTATGGATCACTAATTATTTATATAGAATTATTGAAATCCACTTTGTGGTGAATATTCATACATGATGAGTGTAATATAGGTTGTGTTGCACACACACACACACAACACACAGAGGCAGAGGTAACCTACAGAGGCAAAGTAAAACAATTAGCACAGTGAGACAAACTGCTGGAACATCCCACTACGATGAGATGAAGCAATGCCTGCCAATGCTGAGAATAATTGGGTTGTTGTTATTCAGTGATACCCATTAGCATAATCTCATCAAAAGACAAATGCTTAAGTTAGTGAATTCTTTATCCCAAAAGAAAGTTATTGTGTCATTTCTTTTTTTCAAAAAAAAAAGGAAGCTGCTAAATGACTAAATCAACACATCGTCATCATTTTAAAATGTCCTAGGTTCACATAGGCTGCACAAAAATTATATCTGCTTAAATTAGCTTCTCCCAATAATTGAGCAGAGATCACTGTTAAACCATAGAACAAAACCTCATCATCATCATTGTTCAACCGTGGTCGAGACAATGGAATTTACTATGTTACACAGAGGAGGTCCTGTTGCTGGATGCCTGAATCCCTGGAGATTACATCAGGGTAGGAGAGTGTGCACCCTCCGGTATTGCAAGCAGATGGCTTCCAGAGGAGAAGAGTAGAAATGACCTCGTTTTCAGTTCTACAACAATATCCAGCAAACTGGACTCTTCTACCTTTCCCAAGATATGATACAGGTGGTAATTTCCCATATATTTGTACTTTGGTTGGATGACCCACAATAGTGTATGAAGTAGATCTTCATTAGAGGTTTAGGTCTTAAAGGGTCATTATAACTGAGAAGCTGTTAAAAATACCAAACTGGTGTAGGCATGAGCTATGATAACACTAATGAAATTATTGTATACAGTGCTCAGGTACACCACAACTTGTCAAAAGTGTGTATAAAGCATATGCAGTAATGTACAAATGTCTGGAAAGCGAACAGTGTATGAGTCAGATACATGCTTGCGTGTGTATGGAGGGGAGAAAATCAGGTGTAGTGTTGGTGAATCTCAGAAAGCATGGAAGTTTTGAAGGATGCAGTGCTCTGACAACTAACAATTGATGCCGGCAGTTTGTTCCATGCTTCAGCAACTCTTAGCGTGAAAAAATGTTTCCAAAAGTCTTGGGAGCTGTGCTGATTTCTGACTTTGTAAACATGTCCACGGGTGTTAGACAGATGGAGTTTGAAAAGGTGCTCAGAGTTATTGTTTGTAAGATGGTTAATAATTTTATGGGTGTCTGCCAAATCAGCTGCCAGGCGTCGGAGTTTCAATGTGTCCATGCCCAGGGAAGTAAGGCATTCAGAATATGGCAAATACCTGATGGAGGGTATTCTCTTGGTTGCACATCACTGAACGGCTTCCAGGCGATTAATATCTTGGGCAAGATAGGGGTTCCAGATCGGTGATGCAAATTCCAGGTGAGGTCGCACCATAGCTATATAAAACCGCAGATAGATAGCCGGAGAGCGGTTCACAAAGGACTTGGTAAGTGATGCCAAGACACCCTCAGCCTTCTTGGCAATTTTAGCAATGTGTTTTGTCCAATGCAAATCGCTGTTGACAATAATGCCCAAGTCACGTTCACAAGAAGACTTTTTGAGATTAGTGTTGTGGAGGGAGTAAGTAGACGCTGGGTTTTTCCTCCCAAAACACATGGTGGTACATTTGTCCACTGCCAGCTTGAGTTGCCAGTCCATGATCCACTGCTGCATTGTGTCCAGGTCTGCTTGCAATAGAGATCTTTAGTGTACAGGATCTGACCTCTTTATTTCGAGGTACGGCTTGATGTCATCTGCATATTTCAGCACTGTGGCATTCTTTAAGTTGGCATCTATGTCATTAACATATGCAACAAATAAAAGGGGGCCAAGAACAGATCCCTGTGGTACACCAGATGTCATCTCATAGGGTAAAGAGTGCTGTCCTAGAACTGTGACAACCTCTTTTCGGCCGATAATAAAGGACTTCAACCAGTTATAGAGATCGTCTCTTACAGCCATTTGCAGAGAGTTTCACCATAAGTCTTTTGTGTGGCACAGAATTAAAAGCCTTAGCAAAATCCAGGTAAACAACATCGACCTAGGATCAGCGATCAGTGATTCAGGTAATGTCCTCAAGAAACTCGATGAGTTGATTACAGCAGCTGGAATTAGGAATAAATCCAAATTGTGACGGCTGGATGAGAATGTGAGACTTCCAGAGGTTCCAGAGAGTTTCTCTGACACAGGATTTCATCAGTTTGGCGATGCAGCTAGTAAGACTAACAGAGCAATAGTTGACAGATGATATGCGGTCACCTTTTTTGAACAGAGGGATAACACTGGCAGTTTTCCACTGCTCTGGAGTAACACCATTGTCAAGACAGAATTGAAAGAATAGTGATAATTGGTTTAGAAGAAAGTACCCACCGCGTTTGAGAAGTAGGTATATAACACCATCGAGACCAGGAGAGGCATAGTTAAGTTTATTCTTAAGGTGACGTTGTAGCATTGCTGGTGTAAATTTCATAGTAGTTATAGAGTCCAGTGTCAGAGGTGATGAAGATGGAACATTTTGATCTTCGACAGTAAAGATGCCTGCATAGCATCCAGCAATGATTTCTGCACATTCTTTAGGAATACCAATAATCTGCCTTGTGTGGGGGATTGTGAAGGGGACCAACTGGAGAGTGAGGTCTCTGCTTTGAATGTACATATTTCCAGAACACTTTGCTGTCAGGGTTGGTTGCTATGCGCTGTTCAAATTCAAGCACTGCCTTTTTTGTCACCTGCTTGAGATGGTTGGATGATCTATTGCACTTTTTCCTGTTGATCTCTGATTTGTGCAGTTTGTATTCCTGTTCAGCATTACGGCTTTCTTTCCTGGCAAGTCGGACTGCTCCAGTCTCCCAAATTGCACTATTGGGTGGTTTTTTGTGCTTGCGAGGTACCGATGCTGCACATGCCGCCCATATTGAATTCAGAATGTTCTGAAGTATAGTGTTCACATCTCCAGAGGCATAAAATTCGAGCCAGTTTGGGTGTCGCAGCTTGGTACAATAAGAGCTCCAGTCTGCTTTATTCCAGTCAAAGTGGGCAGTTTGAAGATGGTTGTGGTTTTTGTTACAACCAATCTGAGACAAGTTGGCCATGATCATGGAATGATCAGAGTCACCTAAAGGTTCTTCAGTAGTGACACTAATAATTGTTTCAGGAGAAGCGGTAAATAGCAAATCCTAAGTGTTGTTACCCCTTGTGGGGGAGGTAACGACTTGGGACCAATTTGAATCCAGCACCAGTTCAAAGAAATCGTCTGCACTTTGCAGGCAGCGGAAGACCTCCCAGTCAATCTCAGGGAAATTGAAGTCCCCCGCAATATAAACATAAGTGGCTGTTTTCATGGCAGCAGCTCTGAGGATATCAAAAAGTTGTGTGTCTTGATGATAATTTGGGGGGGGGGGGGTACACAACTCCAAGAAGTGTTGACATGGTCATGTGTATGTTGCAGAAAAATACTTCCTGCTGAGATTGGTTCAAATCATCACAAGGAATTGCCGATAGATTTGATCGAACGTAATCCATCACACCCCCACCACGGCGATTAATGCGGTCTTTGCGGAACAGGTTGTAGCCGGCTATGCTGAAAACCCCATCACAGAGTGCAGAATGTGCCCATGTTTCCATGACTGTGATGAAATCTGGGTTGATACTTTTGAAGTAAGAGTCAAAAAGATGTACTTTGTTGCAAAAACTACAGGCATTTAAGGACAACAGTTTGTATCTGGATTTCAGATGGCGATGATATTCAGGGGATGGTTGATTGTTCTTGTTTAGTTTCCCATGATTTTTGCATTGCCAGTTATTGTGGGTACAGTTTGCTCACACCAACTGACATCCGTTATCTACGACTTATCAGACTTGATGAATTTCCATATTTTCCCATCATCACGTAGGCTAAAGCTTTCCTGTGGCACAGAGTTGCGATTTAGAGAAGCTACAGATCTTAGCTTTGGGCGTACATCAGGTGGTACGCCAGGGCGTGTCCTAAAGGTAATTCTGTTTTCGTGCCGAGCCCTATTAGCAGCTAGATGGTATGCCCACACCTCAGTAGAGTTTGAAAACATCAGCCTGATCAATCTGGGTTTGGACCCTGGTCGGCCAAGGTGGAAAGCACTTTTTGGAGGAACACAGCTTAAGTCCTTAGATGTGTTGCCAGTAAATGCCTGTAGATCTATCACATCTTCCGATACTCCGATAGCAATTACCTAATGAGTGGTTGATTCAGTGACCTCCTCGGTGCGTTGAGGTTCTGTAAGCACTACAGGTAAATTGCTGAGCAAGGCACTCTGATACGACCCCTCATTATGAGGCTTTGCACAGACACTGGTTTTGATTCCTGCTATTTTGCGGCTTAAAGCAGAAATCATTTGTCTAATTTCCACAACTTCTGTGCTGATGGTCGATTTTTGTTGATGTTGAGAAGTATCGGGAGAGGAGGGCATGGCTGGCTTTTGTTCCTGATAATGTACTTCGCTTGGAATGATCAATTTTTGTTGTTGAAAAGCAATAGGGGAGGAAGACACAGGCGGCTTAAGTTTTTG
The DNA here is from genome assembly GCF_006345805.1 of Octopus sinensis. Lineage (NCBI taxonomy): Eukaryota > Metazoa > Mollusca > Cephalopoda > Octopoda > Octopodidae > Octopus > Octopus sinensis. Next base: position 34,140,332 of record NC_043012.1, read on the forward strand.
TTGATGTTCTTCAACAGGAATGGCCGGTTTTTGTTGCTGTTGTTGAAGAGTGACAGGGGAGGAAGACACAGGCGGCTTTAATTTTTGTTGTTCTTCTTCATCAACAGAACTGGTTTTGGGAGACATAGCAGTTGGTTTTTGCTGTTCAGCAAAATGTGATGTAAAAGTATCGAAAAGGTTTTGTAACAAATTATTATCAAGGGATATTGTTGGGGGACATAAAGGACAAGAAAACTTCGTAGTAAGATTTCATAGTCGAAACCCCAGTAAATTAAATTTGCCCTCAGTAGGGTATTTACTGATTGATCTCAACATGTATGATAACATCATACAGAAAAAAAAAACAATATTTGCAAAAACAGCAACGACAAAATATTTCTAAAGAAAGACTTTTTATATTTTCTTTAAGCCTTTCACAAATATATTTCTAATGAGTCTGCTTGTATATTTCAATTAATTTTCATTTTCAAACCTTTATATGTTGGTAATATTATATTGGTACTGACATCTCCTGATATTCATGTAATCATGAAATATTAATTGAAATATGGACATGGTATTAGGAATATTAAAGAAATTTAGAAAAATACAAAATTAATTAAATCAAAAACCTGAAAAAAAAAAAATACTACTTGTCCAAAATCAACAACAGCAGCTGTCAAAAGCTCTTCTTTCCATATTGTAATTATAACAGCCTAGTGTCACTATCTCTTTCCTATTATACCACCTGTGTAATAAGAGAAGACAGTTGGAATGGTCCATGTTCAGTCCCTGCCTTACTTTTATTCATTTCTTTATTGCAAACATACACTTTCTCTCAACATTACTGACATTCAACACTTCACTCTTCCATCACCCATTCTTTATGGGTGACTCATCAGTCTCTCTCTCTCAAATTATTCCTCCCTCCTATTCATGTTGACAGCCATCACTTTCTCACTCCCACTACACCCTCTCTTCTATTCTGTTCCCTTTTCCAAACACACCAGTTACACTGTTTCTATTCAACAATCACCATGTAGCTGTCACAGACATCCACTCTCTATAACCTCCTCTCTCTCTCTCTCTCTCTTCTATTGCTGGAGACAACCATTTGTCGGCCACTGGTCTACCAGCCTGTACAGTCACAACCAAGACAATGTACATGTAAAGTTAGTCAAATCCTGGATTCTACAAGGAGATCATATAAAGCATCATCATCATCATTGTTCGACCGTGGTCGAGACAATGGAATTTACCATGCTACGCCAGACTTCACGGTCCATCATAGCATCATGGAGGTCCTGTCGCTGGATGCCTGTATCCCTGGAGATTACATCAGGGTAGGAGAGTGTGCGCCCTCTGGTATCGCGAGTAGATGGCTTCCAGAGGAGAAGAGTAGAAATTACCTCGCTTTCAGCTCTACAACAATGTCCAGCAAACTGGACTCTCCTACCTTTAACAAGAGATGATACAGGTGGTAGTTCATATGAAGCACTGCATGTGCTATTCCAGCTTTTACTGAGGTTTCACTCGGTGATGTATTTATAACACTCTGAATCTACCTTTCAAATACTTTGCATCAAGTAAAGAATTCCGGTCTCTAGGAATCACAGCTTCATGAGTACAAATCTCAGGATTTGATAATTCAGAAGTACTTCAAGTACTCTTTCAGTTTGTTCTTATAATACATCATCGTTTAACGTCCGTTTTCCATGCTAGCACAGGTTGGACGGATCGACCTGGGTCTGGGAAGCCAGGAAGCTGCACCAGGCTCAGGTCTGGTTTGGCAGAGTTTATACAGCTGGATGCCCTTCCTAACGCCAACCAATCCATGAGTGTAGTGGGTGCTTTCTACGTGCCACTGGCACAGGTGCCAGGGGAGGCTGGCAACGGCCATGATCGGTCAGTGCTTTTTATGTGCCACCGGCACAGAAGCCAGTCAAGGTGGCGCTGGCATCGGCCACGTTTGGATGGTGCTTTTTACGTGCCACTGGCACAGGTATCACAACTACAATTTCCATTTGATATTTATTTTGATGCTGATGTACTTGACTTAGTAGGTCTCCTCAAGCACAGCAGGTCATGTGCCACTGGCACAGAAGCCAGTCAAGGCAGCACTGGCAGGTCAAACACCTATCTTATGGAGGGAGCAAGTGACTCTTCCAACAAACCCTAGTATCTCTCTACAATATCATCTTTGACTTATTTCAGCCGTTGGTCAATGACCAAGCTGGGGCACCACTATGAAGTGTTGAGTCACATAATTCAACTTATTTTCAAGTCTGGTATTTATTCTATCAGTCGCTTTTGTCAAACCGTTAAGTCACATAAACAAATAAACACCAGTCGTCAAGTAGTGTTGGGAATAAACACACACACACACACACACACATAGCAGGCTTCTATACAGTTTCTATCTAACTGGTTGGCCTTGTGAGCGAAGACTTACTCAAAGTGCTCTGCAATGAGACTGAACCCAAAAACCATGTAGTTCTATATTTAAGAGATTTAAGGATTCAGAAGACCTACAATCAAAGATACTCCATTTACGACCATCAGTTATTGTCCTCTTCAAACAGTGAACCTAAAACCATGTTATCTAATATGTTTTTTTCTTATCTAAGACAGCAACCTGAGAGTTTATAGCTGCTGTTTCTTGCAGATTAACCCTTTTGTTACTGTATTTATTTTGAGATGCTCTGTGTTTCTTTCAATTACTTTAAATATAACAAAGAATTTAGTAAAATAACTTAGTTATCATTGAGCTAGTGTTAGGAACATAAATTGTGACTAAGGTTTGGTGGAAGATTTTAATTCAAAACTTCTGAAAACAAGACATTTGTATTACAAAGCCAGAGGTGGTTTCTGCCGGGTTGGTATCAAAAGGGTTAAGCAACCATAGAGACATCTCCCCCATGCTTGTGTCAGGGCTCTTAATTTGAACCAAGTGATTCCTTACTGAACAATTCAACAAAGCAACAATAGTATAGCACCAGTGACCTTTTGATAGTAACAACATTGCTTCCAAAATCGCAAGCACAAGAGATGCAAACATGCACCCAAACAACCTCCAAACCCAACCTGTAACTTTTGAAACCCTACAAGCTACCCCCCTGGAAGAATCCTGTTTTTCAAGGGCTGTTGTCACCCTAACACCATCTGATGGCATCACAAGACACTACATCGGCTGATATGCACCTGCATCCACACACACACCCCCGAATACATACATATTGTCGAACTAATGCTACCACACCTCACCCACTGCCTATGGCCACAGCAGAAACACACAAACATATACATCAGGGACACACATCCACACACACACACACCCTCACCTGCCACCAAGTCAAAGTTACTTAAGTCCCTTTGAACACCCTACAGATAGCAAGGTGCCACCATCTTCCTGTCCAGCCACACAGTCCAAGAATTTCAGATTAGGATCTCTATTTTTATGGATTTGATGTTGCTAAAATTTCAATATTATTTCCAACAGCAACACGTAACCAGCCTTCACCAAATAGCAGCCCAATTTCTAGTAGCCATCTCAGACTTACAGCTTCTTTCCATCTGGCCATCTGAGCCTGACGAGATACGTCCCTTCAAAGATCCTATTAAACTAAGTTGCATGGGTTCAAACCAAAATGTGTTTGAATAATAATAAATTATATATATATACACACACATATACATATATATATATAAAGTCCTTCATATAGTATTAAGAGGTTTTAACACTTATTTCTTGTAATATAGGTGCTTCAGCACCCTGAGTCACAATTAGTGACAATAAAATTGTTCCTATATATATATATTTGCAGTATTTATCTGAAGAAACATCTTTCATGTAAGTTTGCTTGTACTTTGATTTCAGCGATTTTACATTCCAAATTAAATATCACTCAAGAATAATCTACATCAAAGATTTTCAACAGGGGCCATTTGGAGCTCGTGGGGGTTGGGGTTAGAGCAAAGGGGCACTGGGGGGGGGGGTTAAGAGACTTGTGGGACACTAAGGGGTGCTGGAAGACCCTCGTCTTTGCTAAGTTTAATTTGAAATTAACAAGTAGTAGACATATTTTCACATCTCTGCGACAGTCAGTTTAAAAAAGAAACCATGCCTTTTTCTTTCAAATTTCCAAAAACTTAAAAAACACTTTTTCCACTTTGACGACACCAAGCAAATTCCTGGCACCATGTGTAACTGGTGGCGCAAAGTGAAAGCCCCAAAACAAAATCAAGAACTGAAAACAGATGAACAGTGACATGATTAGAAGAAAAAAAAAGTAATGAATAAAAGCAAAAAGCTGAATGTGTGTGTGTGTGTTTGTGTGCAAATATAAAAAAGAATGGTGAGAAATTTGAATCAAACTGGCTTTGAGAGTGGTTAATAAGTATGTATCTGTGTATGTGTGTGTATGTATGGGTATGTTTATATGTATATGATTGCGTGTGTTGCCGTTTTGAATTCCTTAAATTGGCCTAACCCAACCCTGGCTATTAAAGACCTAACCACACACATACATACTCTCACATTTGTTTTGGGTTTTGTACACATTTGAACTGTGGATATACACCAGATAATGTGATAAGTCTTATGTTCTGAAATTTAAATTTTGAATTTGTTTTAATTATAAAATTACACCTCAGCTAAAAACACATCTTTTGGCTTTGGAAAATAGAACCTGTTCTTCCTCTTTCTATATTTTTGTTAAGTTAGAATTTCTCTGTTTTGGTCAGGGTTTTCCTATTTCCTGTATTAAGCAATGGACAGAAGCATTTTAAAAAAATTAAATTCATAGAGCCGAACAAAATTTAAAATATTAATTTTAATCTTAATTATAGAGAGGAGTAAACATTTTCCCTTTCCTTAATACTAATAAGAGCATAGTATGAGGGCGATTTAGCTGTTATTTCTAGAAAATTGAACAACCACACAGAGAGTACCTCATTGGCTCATTTGTTGATGTGTATAAGTAAACAAAAACTAAAAGAAAAACAGACACTAGCAGACACACACATGTAGAAGAGCGTAGGCTCGAAATGTAAAAGACTTTTTTCTATTCCTGAGCATTATACTAATACATCTGTTTGTTTTGTACACCACCTGTCTTCGTCTTGTTTTTTTCGTAAACTCTCCCTATATATATATATATTATATATATATATATATATATATATATGTAAATGTAACATGTGACAATTATTTGGTAGCCAAGATAAAACTCTGAGTTTCAGATGCCGAGGTGGAAATACACACCACCATCTCTTCAGTTATCCAGCCATCGAAAAAATGCTATGAAAAATGACCGTTCATAGCGTTTTTCCGATGGCCAGATAACTGAAGAGATAGTGGTGTGGATTTCCACCTCGGAATCCGAAACTCAGAGTTTTATCTTGGCAACCAAATAATTGTCACATAGAAATGAAGCCAGTATGCTCCAATGGATGTGTAATGTCAGTGTTCATAATCGACAGAGTGTAAGTACCTTGAGAGAAAAGTTGGACCTAAGAAGCATCAGTTGTGGTGTGCAAGAGAGACGTTTGCGCTGGTATGGTCATGTGACGAGAATGGCTGAAGATAGTTGTGTGCAAAAGTGCCACACCCTAGCAGTTGAGGAAACCTGTGGAAGAGGTAGACCCAGGAAAACCTGGGACAAGGTGGTGAAGCATGACCTTCGAACTTTAGGTCTCACCAAGGAAATGACTAGAGACCGAGACCTATGGAAGTATGCTGTGCGTGAGAAGACCCGGCAAGACTAGTGAGATCATAACCCGTGGCCTCTACCTGGTATGTAGCCAGTCGACTTATACATACCTTTCCTTCTTGGGACACAAAACTCCACTTGTGAAGACCCGTTGAGGCAAGTGAAAATCAAAACCAAAAAAATCAAAAAATCAAAGGAAAAAAAAATCAAAATCAAAATCAAACCAAATCAAATCAGATATCAGAAAGCAGAACCAAAATCGAAGTCGATCAACATCAATGGAAATTGCAGCTGTGATACCAGTGCCGGTGACAAGTAAGCGAACCATCCAATCGTGGCCATTGCCAGCGCCGCCCCAACTGGCCTCCGTGCTGGTGGCATGTAAAAAGCACCATCCGTTCGTGACTGTTGCCAGACTCGCCTGGCCCCTGTGCCGGTGGCACGTAGCACCATCCGTTCGTGGCCATTGCCAGCCTCGCCTGGCCCCCGTGCCGGTGGCACGTAAAAGCTCCATCCATTCGTGGCCGTTGCCAGCCTCGCCTGGCCCCTTTGCCAGTGGCACGTAAAAAGCACCATCCGTCCGTGGCCATTTGCCAGCTCCGTCTGGCACCTGTGTGGGTGGCACGTAAAAAGCACCCACTGCACTCACGGAGTGATTGGCGTTAGGAAGGGCATCCAGCCGTAGAAACACTGCCAGATCAGACTGGGCCTGATGCAGCCTTCTGGCTTCACAGACCCCAGTTGAACCGTCCAACCCATGCTAGCATGGAAAGCGCACGCTAAATGATGATGATGATGATGATGATGATGATGATGATTACATTTACAGATAAATTCCTCTATTTACATAATATTAAGGTCTCTTTCTTTCTTTTGTTATCTTACCATTTTTACCAAGGACGTCACAAACAGTAAACAACATGAAATATGAAAGCAATTGAATTGAATATGCAAACAAGAGAAAGAAATGGAAAATAGAACTTGTTTCTCATGTTGTTTGCAAATATTACATGTTGTTTACTGTTTGTGACATCCAACTTACAAAATAAGGTCAACAGAAAAAAATTCTCATGCCAAAAATAGACAAATTGTCTATAACCATTATAATTTATCACTATCAACACGTGTCTTGAATTGTGATAAATTATAATGGTTATTGACAATTTTTCTATTTTTGGCATTAGAATTTTTTTCTGTTGCCCTTATTTTATAAGTTATTTATAAATTTAACCTTTAAAGGTATTTTTTAATATGCTGGCCATTGATAAAATTTTTTTGAAAAATGTCATCCTACATTCATCATCATCATCATCATCATCATCATTTAGCGTCCGTTCTCCATGCTAGCATGGGTTGGACCATTATATATATATATATATATATATATATGTGTATATATATATATATGCATATATATACATATATAAAAATAGAACAAAAACACAATAGGGGGCATTAAAATGTCCAGGCAGATAGGTGGACAAGGGAAACAAGAATCAGAAGGACCAGCAAAAAAATACGGGTCATTCTTGGCTTTCTTTCATCAGTCAAGTCCTACAAGTCATGACCATAAACTAAACCTTATTTATAAAGTATGAAAACTCAGTCATGTTTTTTTAGATAAAGTTATAATTATAATTATATACTACCCGTTATTACTGGAAAGTAACAATTAGTCATACAAAAATATATAATATTAATTGGTTAATTTACGATACTTTAGATTTTTAATTAAATTGTTAGCCGTTCGTAACACAATTGTAATTGAAATTTTTAAACTTAAATTTTGAAATTTAGTTTAAATGTAACGTCAAATATTTAATAATAATAATATTAATAATAGATATTAAATAATATAAAACGTAACTGTTATGTATCCCAAAATATTCGAATAGAGAGTCTAAATAAGCAACTTACTAGATTGGTTGTTTGCGATAATACATAGATTGAATAAAATAAAAAATTATAAAAGTGGCTTGTTCCCGTGATGCGTTCATTTCTGGTTCCCCTGACAGTACTATATAAAGGAATAGATACACCAGTAGAACTTTCTGACATTTATTTGTAGTACCTCCTATACATAGGTATTATCAAACATGGATTTTACCTTATTTGCAAGATGTAGCTATGTCTAATTTTCGCCAAGGAAAGAAAAGATAAGTTAACATTCGTTTTATTTTCGTCTCTATTTTTAATTCGTTATTATTTCATCATTATAATTATTTCATTTTTATTTCAGATTTGTTTATTCGCAATTTTTTTATTCGTTATTTGTAATTTTTACTCGTATTTTTTTTCTTTAAATTTTTTTCCTTAAATGTTTATTCCTTGAATTTTTATTCCTTAAATTGTTACTCCTTAAATTTTTAATATTCAATTATTATTTTTATTTATTATTTGTATTTCTATTCATTTGTATATATTAAGTAAGATTATATTGAAGATATAGAGTATCATGGAGGTATATAAGAGGTAGGGGTAGTGAAAAATGTTGAGGAATCCAGACCTGAAGATTGGGAGTATGTCAACCCAATTAAGTATTGAATCTAGATACCTCATCTAATCAATACCTACGTACTTTCATGAAACATGTGTAGTCTTTTAAACGGAAAATATGGGATTCAGAAGAGATATAGTTAGTATAAGATTTAATATTTAACATTTTATGGAGTGGTCGGGTATAAAATCTTTCAGTATTGATTGAGTTGACGGTGGTTCTGTCTCTAAAACTACTTTTATATATATATATATATATATATATATATATATACACACACACAAGGATGTATATAAAACTCTGTAAAAATGTATGTGTGTATATATTTGTATGTTTCTGTAAGCACTTATACATGTATAAGTTTCAGAAGATATTAAAATAATAGAATAAATGGCAGTCATAATAAGAGATCTCCCCAAAATCTATTTCTTAAATTTTAAACTACTATTTCTGGCATACATATTTACGCAATTTTGATTTTGAATTATTTAAAAAATATTTGGAAATTATAAAGTTAAACGAATGGTAGATTCAGACTGTCCATATTTTAAAACCATGAATTAAAAAAAAAATTTGTGTTGGTCTAATTTTTTCTCCAGAAGTTCATGGCTTCATAGGAATAAGCAAGGAAGACTGCATCAAGATAACCAATTTTCAGATTTTTTTTACTTCCTTTTAAAAAAATGTAGATTTTGTGAATGAAACAAACTAGATCTTGAATAAGAAATGAATGTTTAATGTGACAAATTTTCAGATTTTTTTACACCATTTTAAAAGGGATCGGATTTTGTGACTCAAACTAACTAGATCCAAGTACAGTGAATACTGTCCTCCACAATTTGCTACTCATATGAAGTACATATGTATTTCAGCAATTTCTATCAAATACATACTGTTTCTTGAGCATAAAAACTCCTCTCCCCGGGTGACAATAACTTATATGTCAGATTGTCGCACAAGTTCTGTTTTGATAAGGGAAATAAGAAAGGTTTGGGCATTTACTTGTACCAAAGAATACTCTTTTGATAGACAACATGATCTCATAAGTGTCACACAGGGGGAAATAGATGCAATTACCTAACTTCCTGTTCATTATTTCAGGGGTTCTTTTTTTTTGCATTTCAATTTGTACAGCTGTACTCCTGACTGCATACAAGTGCGCATGTGCATTTATGACTCCAAGGGTCAAAAGGGAACCCTTGGCCAAAATGAGTTGAGAACCTTTGATCTACATTAACATTAACCCTTTCTTCTTTTAGCACAAAGCCAGCAATATCTGTGTGTATGTTTGTGTGCATTTTCTTGAGGTCACAATAAGTATCAATCTGGGTGTGTGTGGGCATTTGATAGCTAACTTAAAGGCACATTATCTGAGAACTTATGAAAGTAATTGACAAGGAGGATAAACCACAGCTAGAGATTTCTGGAAGAAATTCCAACATAATAAATGCTATGAATAACATGATTCTTGGGATGAAATAAAACCTCAACTTTGAACACTGCTTAGAAAATTATATGGCCAAACTGTATCCAAGCTTTACACAGGCAGAAAGTCTACATCATATTCAGAACGTATTGTAGCACTTTCAACTGATGTAGGGATTGAAGAAGTTATAGATGTGATGTGATTGAGCTCTGCTTGAGTTCCATAGAGAAAGTTCATCAATTGAGCTGATGCTGTTAGAACTAGTACAAGCTTTAAACATAGATGAGAATATTGAAATTTCACCAACTCCACTTAAATTGACTGCAAGAAATATTACTAACAGAAGGTCGACATGTTTTTGCTAACAACTATAGTGAATGTAACATAAATATCATATGAGCTGTACAAAGAAATGATGCACCACAAACATAAAACAATTTTGAATAAGTTCTTCATCCATAAAATAGATGTTAATACTAATAAGATAGAAGATAGTATCTCTCTCCATCCCAATAACTCTCATTCCACCATCACATCCCTCCTTCACACAGTTAATCTTTTTGGTGGTAACAACACAACCTATTGTGATAATATGATCCTTAATTCCCTAACACATTTCCCTTCAAAATTTGTTATGAATACATATTATACTGTGTATGTTTAGAGATTGTTATTTTCATGCATAAATGTGGCTGTGTTGCATGCTTTTGTTATTGTCTTAAAAAAAAAAAAAAGAAATTCATCTGACCACATTATCACCTTTATAACATGAAAATCATTGAGAAAATCAATTCTTTATTGTAGGACTTCGTGATATAACAAGTTTATTAGGAACATATTACTTCAATAATGTGGGGAATTCCTCTGTGTGTGTGTGTGTGTGCGCGCGCATGCAAATGCATTACAAACACTTTTCATTTACATGCGAACATATACTTCATATACACGAAATGAAGAATAATTAAAACATTGTAAACCTGACTGGCAAATCCTGGCAGACGCAACATTTAGCAAACATGACTGAATTAGCAGAAGCGGCTGGTTTTGGATGTGACAGTTTATTAAAAAGCATTTATATTTCATTTCACAATATACCAATACACCCACTTGTTCTCATTTCCAATTCAAATCATCTAGACATCAATAATCTACAAATTCTAGTAATTTATTCATAATCACAGTTTCAGTCTTTCAGACCAAGTGAAAAAAATAGATAAATTCAGAATTCAGTATGTTTTTGATCTATTCAAAATACGCTGAAATTGTAAGGAAAATCTCACTAACTGGTTGAATATTGAAGCTATTTTCCAATAAAGCTGGAATATAGAATGCCTTTCATTTGACATCATCAGCAATGAGCTTCTGAGGGATGCAAAAACAGAAAAGTCAACAAGACTCACTGCATTAAATACATACAAGCACCACACATAGTGGAACGGGTGGTATAAGAAACAAACACCCCATTATTAACCATCATAAACCAAAATTTTACAACAAAAACTCACAGTAAATTAAAATATTTTTCAGATTTGTAGGATTAAACTTTTCATGATCAATCTTTATTTAAACACACATTCAGCTGTTATGTGGTTTTTCCAACTAATTTTGGAAGTAAAATAATGCTATCATTATTGGGTTGGTGGTCATGGCAGATTGGCAGACTTGTTCAAAGAATTACCCCTCTATTCTGGATCTTTATAGTCTGAGTTTGAATCCTATGAAGGTTGACTTTGCCCTTCAACCTCCTGGGGTCAATCTAATCAGCAAACTCCTCTACCCACAATAATACAAAACTGGTACCTGTGCTGGTGGCATGTGTAAAAGGATTTGAGCGAGGCCGTTGCCAGTACCGCCTGACTGGCCCCCATGCCGGTGGCATGTAAAAAGCACCCACTACACTCTCGGAGTGGTTGGCATTAGGAAGGGCATCCAGCTGTAGAAACTCTGCCAAATCAAGATTGGAGCCTGGTGCAGCCATCTGGTTCGTCAGCCCTCAGTCAAACCGTCCAACCCAGGCTAGCATGGAAAGCAGACGTTAAACGATGATGATGATGAACAATTAAGTTGGCATTTGGAACATAACCTCACCAAAATTTCTTATATAAAATTATGATGGAAGGGTTTGATTTAAACATGTAGTGAGACATGTCAGCACTATTTTGTTGTGGTGGCATAGCACAACTGTGCTTTGCCCATTTCATCCAATTACTGCCGGCTGCAGAAGGATACATCAGGCAACTTCCACCCAGTGGTGAAGCATGCCAGTTTTCAAAGGCAGAAAGTCAGTTGCCGATAGAACATTGAGATGCAGACATCAATTGCTGTTGAACCACTGAAATGACAACACTTCGCTGCTGTTACTTCAGGTCAACAAGATGTAATCACTGATTTATTGGTGAGCTTCTAACTCGCCTTGCATGTCACTCACTGGACTTGTATATACTTATACCTTGTGTAGCAAGTAGCCATTTTTAAATAATAGCGCCAATTTGTGATAGCTGGCAATATGACGTAATGTTGTATTGCCAAAGAAATATGATTGTCGTTTTTCCATTGATTAATATAACTGCTCATATAGGAATTCAAAGAGTTACTTAAAGAATATTTGTATGTAACTTCGATTCTTTAAAGTCAAGTTGAGCAGTTATAAAAACCATGGATTTTGGAAAAACTTCAGTGTTTGTTGGATGTAACTAAACTCCACGATACTCACTCCTTTGAGACATTGGTGATTTTTCATGCCATGTCCAAGGAAAATCCAACACTTGAAACCTTTAGGTTCAAAACTTAACTAACTTGTATGCTATTGGAAATTAACCCATGCCTCACAAAACACACTGTTTAACTAAATTAGTTGCCAGTGACTTCCCTGTCTATGTTACAAACATAAACAGTTTAAAATGAGAGATTTTCTAACAGAAAACCAGACACAGGCCTTTGACAAGTTATTATCAGAAAAGTTTGAAATGAAGATTTATAATATAAATGCAGGTGTAGACCATGACTGACCATGGTCAAAAGGCTTACTTCACAACAACATGCTTTTGTGTTGAGTTTCACTGCACAGCACCATGTGCATCTTTTAATATAGCCCCAAGATGACCAATGCCTTGGAAGCAAATTTGGTAAAGAGAAACTAAAGAAAGCCTGTCGTGTGTGTGTGCGTGCATGAGTAAACAAATGTTGATATTCTACACTTGAAGCAGTTGATGATATTGACATTCCTTATTTATATGACTGATAATTATATTTTTTTCAAAGACCACTGGAATAAAAGAATCCCTAACTTGCAAAACAGGTCAGAGAGTTGGATACAGAAAGAACATCAGGCCATAAAATACTGCCACAGATATCTTTTTATCAGACCTATGCTAGCATGCAAAAAATGGATGTCAAATGAATAACAGAACTCCCAGGAAATTACAACAAAACTATTAATGTATTTAAAGTAATGCTTAGGTCATGGATATATATATATATATATATGTATATATACATTTCTATAGCAGCAAGATCATACTAAAAAATTCTTATCATACAAAGCTAGACTAAAATAGAACCTTATTGATAAAAGTAAAAGTCTGGCATAATACACAGAATGCAGTGATTGTGACACCAGACATACTGAACATGTGTTTATACTGATAATGATAACACACTCTGAAAGTGCTTTCCAAAACAATCAACAAAGATAAAAACTTGTGTAAAAAAGACCATCAAATTCTCCAAGGATGCCCATTCACCACTCATTATCTACACTAACTCTTACAGTAGTCAGAAACTCAATTCTGGATACTCCCATTACAACAAAGTGTCACAATTGTTAACACAGGCATGTATATATAACTAGATACAAAAGAAACATTATGGTTTCGTGTGAGCTGAAGGGGAACAAAAAAAGTAAAACTAAGTAAATATGACATAAACGTCTGGAAAAAACTTTTGAGACATGCAAGTGAGAAGTTGGGCAAAATATGGAAGATGTCAATAAATAAAAACAAAAAAGAAAAAGCTTAATGATTTTATAATATTTGAGGAAAGATTCCCCTTTCCAAATACAAGAAAGAAAATACAGAGTTTGGAGAAATGTGCTGTTACCAGCCAGCCAGAGCTGTTGTGGAGGCACATGGCCTAGAGGTTAGAACAGCGGACTCGCGGTCGAGGGATTGTGGGTTCGAATCTCAGACCGGACGATGTGTGTGTGTTTATGAGCGAAACACCTAAGCTCCACACGGCTCCAGCAGAAGGTAATGGTGAAACTTCTGCCGATTCTTTCGCCACAACTTTCTCTCACTCTTTCCTCCTGCATTTTGCAGCTTACCTGCGACGGACTGGCGTCCTGTCTAGGTGGGGAACCTATACGCCAAGAAACCGGGAAACCGACCCTTATGAGCCAGGCATGGCTCAAGAAGGAACAAACAACAAACCGGTGCTGTTAATAGCCTACTGGTATCAACACATTTTCGCAAACACTTTTCTGGCACGCACACACATGCATGCAACAAGGTATCAAGCAGACAAACACGATCTCCATAATGGGCCAAGTCAAAAGTCATTGAAAAGGTTGCAACTAGGAATGAAAGAGCTTTGACAAACAAAAACAAAACAAATGACTTACTGTTTAACCAAATTAAACAAACAACCAATTAGTTAAATATTTAACCAATTGACTAATAATAAAGGAATGGAATTGGACCAGCACGTGTATTAATATTGGCTTAATGACTCTTCCTAGAGAACAAAATAAGAATCTTTCCCAAAATATTATAGACTGGTTAAACAACCTACTTAAGATAATACAATATTTTTTCTCATTGTTTTTATTCATTGACACCACCTTACATATTTCACCTAACTTCCCACCTGCATTGCTAAAAAGTTTTTTCAAGCATTAATAAACTATAATACTTTTAATAAATTAATAAATTAATAATTTATTATCTTACTTTCAGGTAACAGATGAAGGTGACAAAGATAAACATAAAATGCTAAGACTGACACAGAAAACTGGATAAAGTAAAACAAAAGGAAAAAAGTTGAAATGTAAATATACAAATAATAAAGGATGATGATGCTGCAATCACCCTTATACAGGAGGACCTCTATCTAGGAACAGTCAAGGAACCCCACAGATCCCAGTTCATCCTGAACATCAAGGGTAAATGTCCCCCCTTCTCCAACAACCATACTTTAATGGACAGACCAGTCTGACAGTATTTCTGTGCCTGTGAAATTTATCTCAATCCAGTAGAGCTTGGCCAATGACTTCTGGAAGTTACCCATATAATTCCCAAACCTGAAAATCTTCCATAAACAGATTAGCTAGTCCATTTCTATTGACCCCACCCCCAAACCAGAGCTCTTCCAAGAACATTGTTACTCTTTCCTGCCACTAACCTTCTATAAACTGCTAGAGCAGAACATACACGTGTATGTATATATATACTTACATATAAGATACCAAAGTGTACATACACCGCTATATGCTTTATATAAAAAAAATATGAAATGGGGACAGACTGGATCAATCTCGAGTACAACCAGCTGAAATTGCAAAGATAAATCTGGAACTCAACTGAGGAAAGAAAACTCCAAATGACCCTTCCTTGTATTCTTTGTATCGTCTATCTGGATGTTTTGTTGTCCCTTTTTGTATCACCTAACTGTCTGGATGTTTTGCATTCTTGTCCCATTTTGCATTATATATATATATATACACACACACATACATACATATAAAAATATACATGAAATACATAAATACACACTATCGTCATCTAACTTCCTTCACCCACACAGGTATGGTTGCACGGCATGACATAATCCAACAGGTCAGAAGATTGCATTGTGCACCAATATTTACTTTAGCATGGCTTCTACATCCGCATGCAACTTCTAATACCAACCACTTTACTGAATGGACTGGGTGCTATCTTTTGCAGAAGACTCACTAACGAAACATCATATTGCGCACAAGATTAAGATCCACATGGTAATGATGCAGCTTCAAGTTAGATGAGGAGAGGTTAAACTATGAAGGAAGGAATCAGAACACATATTATGCTACAGAGCATGTACATTGTTGCTTGCATTATACAAGAGTGGGTGGAAATAAATTGGACTGGAACACGAAAGTGAGGTATCAGGATGACTCAAAGACAGAACAGGAAGGAATATATATATATCGAGACAAGCTGGTGTACCCGGTAATTCCCGGGGGTAAAGATGTTCTATTGAAATGCTTTATTACTCTGATAAAAGAAAGTAATTTCGTTATAACTGCCACAAAAGGTGTATTTTCCATCACGAAAAAGTACGAAAAACTGTCAGCTGGAGGAGGGAGAGATTGAAGGGTGGCAAGAAAGACTGTCGGAGGTTGGTGAGAGGCAAAGACATTATTCTGCCTAGTGAAGGCATCTGGGAAATGTATAGCTGCTGTCATTCACAGAAAAACTATTGTTCTACTGTGAGAAAAGTGTTGTTGAAGTGTTAAGTGAAATTTGGCAATCGAGGATCGAATCCACGCTATGCCTGCATGAAGCCACTACAAGTATGTTGTGGAATAAAAAATTTATCTACTTTCATGGAAAAATTATAACTATAAAAATGCAGAATTATCGGAAAATGGACATTCAAAAAAGTATGTATGTATAGAAATGTATGAATGAAGTCTTTAATACTTAAGATTCAAATTCAGAAAGTGCAATAATAATATATAAATATATAAACGTAGCAATAATAATGTTTAGCAGCTCAAAACTGTGAGTGGTGAAATGTAGAATTAAGTCGGCTGATCGTGAGAATCAAATATTGATCACTTCGCTAAATTCTGCAGGTGTTATGGGTTATTTCCCTTGGATTGTTTAAATAAAATATTAGTAATATGTAGTAGAAAAAGGATCCATTGGAAGGGCCTATTATCGATTTTTTTTCAACAATCTAAGTATATAGGCGCAGGAGTGGCTGTGTGGTAAGTAGCTTGTTTACCAACCACATGGTTCCGGGTTCAGTTCCACTGCGTAGCACCTTGGGCAAGTGTCTTCTACTATAGTCTTGGGCCGACCAAAGCCTTGTGAGTGGATTTGATAGACAGAAACTGAAAGAAGCCCGTCGTATATATGCATGTGTGTGTGTTTGTGTGTCTCTGTCCCCTTAGCATTGCTTGACAACCGATGCTGGTGTGTTTATGTCCCCGTCACTTAGCGGTTCGGCAAAAGAAACCAATAGAATAAGTACTGGGCTTACAGAGAATAAGTCCCGGGGTCGAGTTGCTTGATTAAAGGTGGTGCTCTAGCATGGCCGCAGTCAAATGACTGAAACAAGTAAAAGAGTATGTCTACTCGTGTCAAATAAAATATAAAAGTGATATTGTCTGCAAAAATTAGAAATAGGACACACAAAAAATCCATATTCAAAGTAATCGAACATAAACAATGGAATGGATTATTTCCCTTGAGTGTTTAAAAAAATATACTGTACAGGTGCTATGGATTACTTCCCTTGGGTGTTTAACAAAAATTAGTTATATGAGGTAGATATAAAGACCCCTTCTAGAGGCCGTATTATCTATTTTTTCAACAATCCAAGTATGTCACGAGGTTTCCAGACATGTGTTCTACTCACATATCAACTTTCAACAAAATTAAGAAAACGATATAGGAGGAGTTAGTTAACAATGCCACAAATAAACACCGATTTTCCCTAATGTCCCATGCATGTATGTACGTGTGTGTGTGTGTGTGTGTGTGTGTGTGTTGTATATATATATATATATAATATATATATATATATAAAAATTTGATGAGAGAGAGGAGGAGATATAGATGTCGGACATAGAAGGTAGCTGGAAATTCCTACGGGACAGCTTGCTGAGTGCCACAGACCAAGTCTGGGGATGGGGCAAAGTCCCTTCCGGACCTAGAGTTACATGATGGTAGAATAGTACAGTACACAAAGCCATTAGAGCAAAGAAACAGGAATGGAAAGCCTGGAGGGATGGGGGTAGCAGGGAACTGTACCAGATAGCCAAAAGGGAGGCTGGGTGGCTGCTATACATAGCCAAGGGCGAAGCAGAAATGAAGAAGATTGCCAATGTCCAGCGACATGAGGACCAAAGAACTGAGGTATCTTGGATTGCTAGACGGTGTGTGAGAGAAAATTGTGATGTCACAGGAGAGAAATGTGTCCGCATGGATGATGGCACACTTGCATTTAATGTTTCTGAAAAGAAAGAGGCTTGGAGAAGCCATTATGAGAGACTGCAGAATGTGGAGAATGAATGGGAGGAGGGGAACCTGCCAAATGTTGACCCAGTAGAGGGACCAGCTATCCCAATAGACAGCTCCCTAGAAGATAAAGCAATTATGGGTATGAAGCCAGGAAAAGTCCCCGCCCCATCAGGAATCACTGCTGAGATGCTTAAAACATCTGGTGGTGTGGGCTATGGCCTAGTCACCCATATTGTAAACCAGGAAGTTCATAATGGAGTCATACCCAATGACTGGTGTAGCAGCATCATAGTCAACTGCTACAAGGTGATTCTCGGATCTTTTCTAAAAGATGGACAGAATTTTCTACTTAACTAAATAATTTGAAACTTCGTATACTGGTAGAATGTGTCAAAAGAAAACATTAATTTCAATTAGTTTTTTTGAGAAAAATGTATTTTGTAACTTTTACGTAGTTTAATTCTTCAAATTTTAACCAATCGTATTCTCTGTTTTGAGTTCAATTCAAATTGAGTTCAATTCAAATTTCTGCCGTGTTATTCATCCTTATCAGTCTTCTGTCTTCAAAGGCTTCTCGCATGTTTATTTCAATGTCATCCCTGACTTACGGAACAATTACCTGTGTGTGTGTTTTTGTTGTGTATGTGTGTGTTTGTTGTATGTGTGTGTGTGTTATTGTTGTGTATGTGTGTGTTTTTGTTGTGTATGTGTGTATTTTTGTTGTATATGTGTGCGTGTGTTGTGTATCTCTTAAATCGATGAATTTCGTCGCCCAATAAAAATATTAACAATATTTTTTTTAACTTTGATATTGTTAATATTTTTATTGGGCGACGAAATTCATCGATTTAAGAGATACACAACAAA